>NC_092469.1:10170000-10467500 GCF_047495875.1 Pithys albifrons albifrons | reverse complement strand
GGGTCCAGCCACCCCTGCTCTTGTGTAATTTGAAAACTTTCTTTGAAATTTTTCTATTCTCTGCTGTTACCACCCATGTTTCTCCTTAGACAGCTTAGCCAATACTTAGCTTACACTTCAAGATCTCAAGTGATAAAGAAATGCTAAGTGTATTTAGAGTTTTAAATTATTCTTTGTTGTCAGGTAGCTGGAAGAAAAACATACTTGAGTCTGGTAATACAAAACATAATGAGACCTACTTTTCTGATTTGCTTTAGAAGCCAACAAAAAGCAAAGAAAGAAACTGCATAGAAAAGAAAAATCCCTACAAAATACAAAGTACCCCTGAACAAACCTACCAACACTTGAAGCAATTTTTAAACATACAAATGCCATGTAGCCCACAAGTCTGTCCCCCCATAATTCCTTGCACAATTCTTGTTACCTTTGATAATGTTTGTTAGTTGTCATGCTCCCTTGCAGTCTCTCCCTGCGTTACTGCATAATAAGGACCTTTGAAGTCTGCCTTTGATTTGGGAGTTGAAGTACCTGAAGTTGCAGAGATTGTAACAAAACTGCTAACAGTGTTTATCTGACATTCTGGGACTTAATTTTAACAATCCAGGGTTTGTTTGCAGTGTGTCTTCACTGTTTGCACACAGACCTAAGCTTATACTGCTAATTTGGAGAGAAGCTCGTCATGCCAAGAGACTCATCAGATCAGAGCCCAGATCTGTGATCTGAGTCACACATGTATTGTGATCATGCTGTTGGGTACCTTGTCCAAAAGGAGTGTGATTCAATATGCTTTAAAGTATGGTAGATGTTTGGGAAGAAGAGTGGAGAATCTGTTTTTAAATGCCTCTACAAAATGGTGTAAAGGTTAAGCTATAAAGAAGTTGCCAATTAGGTAATGTTAAAGCAGGCACTGTGGATGGGTGCAGGGCTATGACCGGCCTGTCCTGCCGTTGTCTGCAAGAGCAGAAGGACTTAGCAAATGAAGCAACCAAAAAGTGTCATCCCTTCAGCCTGCTTTGGGGATCATGGAAGGAATCTGCGTGGTCACAGAAAAGCAATTTTGCAAAATAAACTTGGTATTGTTGAACCAGCATTTGGTCTCGTTTGCACCTTAATTTGGGCAGAGGACTTTAACCTCTGTAGAGGCTTCAGGTGGTCAGGCTGCCTGCTCGGCAGGAAGCACCATGCTGCACAGGGGAGCATGAGGAACACCAGCTGCTGAAGGGGGTCCTGCAAGCGTGATTGCAGTCCAGACCACAAAGAAAAGGAAGGGACAGTAAATCAGAAACATTCCAACAAAACATGTTAAATTTACCTGGAGATTGCAGCTATATGAGGACATTACATCATATAGAAAGAGATGAATTTCTAGAGACACCTAACGGTGCCAGAACAAAAGGTGGTTGCTCAGTTCCGAGGAAGCAATTCCTGGCCTGTCATGTTTGTTTGTTTCGGATTTTGGTTTGTTTGTTGGGTTTTTTCATCTTCATGTCTTTTCTGTGGCTCATGTGTGAACAGAATAATGGGACTGAGGGAGCCCACAGACTAAAAAATTGCATATTTTTCATGTTCTTTAGGCAGCAGAATATGTGTGAGCCTCCTGTCACCAACCTATTTCTTAGATCTGCAGACATAATTTTTTAATGAATTGACATGTACTGTTTGTTGTAGAGTGTATTTGGGAATCAAATTTGGTAAGGTTTACTTTTCTACAGAAATGAAGTAGAACATGGGAGTTTTCTCATTCCCAGTGAAAAGAAGCTGCTGCTTGTAGGATCTTCTGATAACTACATTTTGACAGATCTATTAGTGATGGTAGTATCTGTAGAGGGGAGAGGAAGGACAGTTCTTCAGTGGTGGCAGTACCAAGTGGAACTCTTTTGTGTTAAGTAAGGATTTAATCTTTGACAGAGAAAAACATCCTGTTAGTTTGATTTGTTTTGATTGGCAGTGAATTCTAATCCTGTAAAAATTTAGATTAATGGATTCTTTTATCTATACTTTACTTGTGGAGAAAAAGAGCATTGAGGATTTCTTTTAGAGATATGCTGACTTGCCTAAAAGTAAAAGGAGTAATTTGCAGTCAGGGACAACTGAGGATTTCACTCTTTGCATTGCAGTGCATTTGCTTCAACTTAAATATATCCTTTAAAATATAACATCAGCTTATGTTATATTGGCAGTGATGAATTCCTCAGGCAACAGAATATATAATGGCTTAAGTCAAGTTCCGAAATCAGGGCACAGTGAGCATAGCCATAAATGTTGGGTTTTACTTAGTTATTGCTTAGTTATTGTGGTTGGCAGATTTGTGTCTTCCCTTAAACTAGCTCATACAATGTAGGATCAGATCCCAGCCTTACATCCTCCAGTAGGCACTTCCGTGGGCTCAGTCCTAACTTGGCTGGAATCTTGCTGGAGGTGTTGCCTATTGAAATGATGGAAGGCTGTAGACATTGATTTTAATCAGGACTTCAATATTGCCCCAAATGCTCTAAAAAGTAGTTATATTTTTAATTATATTGTTGAATGTTCCCAGAGAGTAAAATTGTATCAGGGTAAAAATTCAGGATAAAACTACTGTATGGAAATGATTCTTAAAATACAGGGTAGGTAAGTGGAAATTAGGACATCTCTCAGTGTAATGGCTGGATGCATTTACTTGTCAAAATAAATACTTAACTATATTGCAAGGTGTACTAAGAACTGGATGCTTAATGAGCTGCTAACAGAAGAAAGATCTTACATTTTATTACCATAATTTGTCCCTTAATACTAAATGGCATGTTGAAAAATAACCTTTGATAATACTGTATAAGTTAGATTGTGGGAGTTTACACATTCCTTTTTTTTTTTTTAGAGTTTCATTACTTTGTTGTTTGCTTTCCACTATATGTTTATGAGTTGATATTTTACCTGTTTTTGAGAACTTATTTTTTACAAATCAAAGTAAAATAAGCAATATATCTGTCATATGCCATGAGATGTGTCCTCTGGACTAAATATGGCTTCTCTGGCATGACTGTCTAAATAGATTAGAATAATTGAAAGTAGGACAGTTTGATGTACCTTGCACTGGACCAGTCTGCTCAGGGCCCCATCCAGCCTGGCCTTGAACCTCTGTCTCACCATGCTCACATTAAAAAATTTCTTCCTAATAACTAATCCAACCCTACTCACTTTTAATTTGGAGCCATTACCCCTTGTCCTGTAGCTGAAGAGACCAGAGTAGACTCTATACCTTAAGTTTTTTGTAGCAATTGTAGGATGACAACAGAAAGATCTGAGTCAAAGTCATTTCAGTCTGCAGAGGAATTACATAAGTTGTTTCTCTTTGGTATATGGTTTCACACATTATGTCCTTGTTTGTCATGCTGAGTAAACCAGTGGTTGAGCTTTGCCTGATTTGTGTTAAGATCACCACGTTTTGCATAACTTCAGTCTAAGACTGTAAAGCAGATCAGGTTCAATCAAAACTTGATACTGTTTGCTTGAGAAGTTCATGAATTTTTGTCAGAACTAATCTGTTGTTTCTGCTTAATGTTACAAAAAATCCTGAATGCTCATATTACTCATGTATCACTCTTACTTCTGGTTAAGTTTATGTAAAGGAGCTTGTGATATTCTCTAAAATTCTCCCAGTATTCTCAGCGGATTGTTTTTGGATACATGAGTTTTGTAATTTCATATAGTAACACAATTAAGATGTCATGTGGATGCTTCAGTGCACTTGTATTTCCATTCATGCTTCTGATATAGGGTGATTTTTGTTGTTGAACATTTATTTGATAACCATTTCAAGCATAATGAAATGCTACCGATCCTTTGAGTTTGTTATTGCTATTTGGTAGTATCAGGGCAAAAATTAGAGTTAATTGATGGAAAGTTTGTTTTCTTGATTATAGATTCCTCCTTAGAAGATTTTTGTTTGTTCAGGAGCTATATAAAAGCACTGTGATCTGTGATGTTGCTATCAACTAGCTACTTGCTGCCCTGTTATTACTTGCCAAACATAAAAAAGCTCTTCTGTGGGTACCATAGTTTGCTGAGGCCCACAACACTGTACCCCAAAGTAAAATGAAATTCCCATTCCTGTCTTTTTTTTTTTTAAATATCGATCAACAATATAACTTCAAGTGTGGAAAATATATTTTTACTTGTTTTCATATGCAAATATAATTTAAATTATAAAGGATTGGAAATTATAGGAAACAATGTTTTTAATGCAATATGTCTTATCAGTTTGGTGCTAAATTGGGAAATAAATAAATATTGTTGTTGTCACTTCTGGGCTTTACTGAAGTTTTTAAGTTTAAAAGAAAAGGCTAAAGAAATTAGGAAAAGATAGAGAAATGAAAAACTGAAATTAAATAAGTGGATGTAAAAATACCCACAGAAGTGTCAAATAGTGTCAGAAAAAGGGACAGTTAAGAATTCATGGGCTTGCGTATAAAATTAGATTCTGGGTCAGTGCAAGTCAAGAGAATTTAGTCTCAATAAAATCATAGACACAACCAAAATGACAAGACTTGGAGTAAATGGTTTGTAACCCATGTCATCACATTTTGTTGCCTGTTTTGTGCAGCAATAGAAGGGGAACAAAAGCCAGACTTTTAGGGGTAGAACACCTTCAGAAAGTACTGTCTGCACAATAGTGAAGAAAGTTAGTTTTTATGAGGGAAGGTCATTCTGATGATCTTCAGCTTTGCTGAAAAAACATCAGAATTACTGCAATAAAGTAATGTCTGTAAAATAAAATGATTGAAGGAATAGGCAGAGAATGATATCGTTTTACAAAAGACTTTGAATGACTTCCAGATGCCACTGCCAATACAAGTCACAATCAAAAAAATGACCCTGTGGTTAACAGTAGTAGATTTTCACAGAAAAGTGCCCTGAAGCAAATGTGTATTTCAGCCAATAAGTTTGATGTTTTGATCTTTCTGTATCCACTTTTGGCATACACACTCATCTCTAAGGAGCTACAGTCCTTCACTGAAAATATTAAAAGAATTTAAGAAGTAAGAAAAGCAGTGTGGTGTGTTATGGTATGGATTATGAGCCAAGCTGGCAATGGCTTGGAAAACCTGGGGAAAATGAGGATGCCCCAGTGCTTAGGATCAGGATTATGAGTTTGTGAGGTTGCCTTTATCTGCTCTGGATCCAGGTGCAACACTATGTGCTTTTATGCTAAAGAAACATTGTTTTTTCCTGTATAGGCTTCAGCAGAAAGACACATGAATGCCAAATTCAGAATTAATATGATTTACTGCTCTAAAGAAGCAGTGTGCTGCAGCACTTGTATGGAAAGATGGATGTGTATGACTTCTTTGTATGGCCACACTTGTCCCAGCCAAGGAAAAGCTTCCAGGAGCACAGAAACACTCTCTGTTGAGGGCAGAACCATAAAAAGTAAAAGGAAAATCGTTGGAGCTGAACTTACCTCCATGCTGACACGGATTTTTCAAAACTGGTTTAGGCTTATCCATTCTTAATAAGAGAGCACCAGGAAGGTCAGACTCTGTTGTGGAGGTCCAGTGGGCTGGATGCTGGGCTCCCACAATTGCTGTTTTGTTCTCTGTCATTTCATTAAGGAGCATTGCACCTGCTACTAATTGCAATGTAGGTTATTAATAATGAAAGAGTTTTCAAAATCTAATTTATTTCTCATGTTTCTGGCTGCTCAAACAATGACTATGGATTAATCAGGTTGCTAAATCAATTTGTGAGCTATTTAGTCTCTTATTAACTTTTTAAAAAATCTTCTATTTAAATGTTCCTTCATTGTGTATTGATCTGTGTGGGGGTTAAAAAAAACCAAAAAAAAAAAGGGAAGAGTTTTTCATAGGCAGATTCCAGCTGACTTTACCTTCAGGCTCTTTCTTCTTTTTCTTCACAAATGTGGTAAATGTTGTGCAGATGTAGGAGACACAGTTTGTGCCCTCAAGAAACAGTAGAAACCAAACCACACAAGCACTTGTGTTTCTGAGACTTGGAATACAAGCAAAATAAAGTCAGCGATTTGTACATCACTTACTATTTTCATATGTGTTTGATTGTTGGATTAAAGATAAAATGTGTGGTTTCATGTGGTTCTTGCAAACAAGGAACTTTAGGATTGTTTAAGATTACGGTGCCGGTTCTCCAACCCGGAACAGTGTCTGCACTCCAGCCCTGGCAGGGCAGTGTTCTGTGTTTAAAACAGCTTCAAAATCCCTCTCAGCCAGGATTGTTTTATGCCTGCTACTACTGTTGCTTGTAACAGCTAAGAATAATTGAATGTCAGTAAAGGAAGATGCTTTTCTTTCCCTCTCTCTATCTCCCTCCACCCCATCCTGGTTTGTTTACTTTCTGCATTTGACAGCAGTTTGTTGCAATGTTTTCCCTGAATCGTCAGTCAGCCTGTTTCTGTGTTGTTTATGTGGGTATTTCTCACTGCACCAAGAGAAGAAATGTTTTAAAATAGGGAAATGTAATTCTTATTCCACCAAAATAAAACCTCAAAACAAAAAAGCAAAAAACCCAAACAAACAACTCCACAAAAACCAAAACCCCTACACCCACAAGGTGGGGGGGAAAGGAAATCTGGGGCAAGTGTGGTAACTGTTGCTGCATTTAATTTATTAAAAATGCATTTAATTCACTAAAAAGAAAAGGAGCAAACTACATGTTGACAGTGTTAGTTCTGTAAGGCTGTGAAAATAACTACTCGATACTGATGTGTGATAACTGCTAATGACTAAATAACATTTCAATGTCTTTTAGGATCAGAGTCACACTCAAGTTTCCCAGTACCGCCAGGATCACTCTCTGATTATGAGATCTATTGTCCATATGACTGATGCTGCTCATTCGGGAATTATGCCTCCGTCTCAGCTAACCACCATTAATCAGTCTCAGCTAAGTGCACAGCTGGGGCTAAATTTAGGAGGCACTAATTTGCCACACACTTCTCCCTCCCCTCCTGCAAGTAAATCAGCCACTCCTTCCCCATCCAGCTCTATCAATGAAGAAGACGCAGATGAATCCAATAGAGTAAGTTATCCCATGTGCTGTAGTGAGCAAGCTTCACACATCTGTGTGCTGTATTTTCATGGATGTGCTGGTATCAGCTCAGCTGCAATGCAGTCATATAAAATACAAATGTTATGGTGTGGTGGAATATCATTAATTTGTTGGTTAGATTCTTGATTTAGGAAGTTTTCATATTACCTCTATAATAATAAACCCAAGAATAGACTTATACATAGGTACATATATATATATTTGATCTAATTCATTTCAGGTTTTCAAATCTGGTGAACCTCTTCACTCATCAACTTTGAACAGTTTTGTCATTTTGGTGTTTTCTGGAGTCATGTAAAACATAGATGCACTTAGACAAAAATAAAACAAGCTTTCTTCTAACTGAAAGTTTATTTCATTTACATTTTGCTTTAAATAAATCTGCTATAAAAGGAAAATGTTATCAACAAATGAAGTACAAATGTTGTTACAGCAGTTGCTGTAACCCTGAGTGTGCTGCTGGAGGGCTCCTCATTGCAGAGGGAAGAAGGGGACATTGGTGCGGGGACAGTGCCAAAGCACAGAGCCTCCAGCACCAGGGTGTGGGGGGACAGAGTCAGTGCTCACTGCTGGTGCATAGAAACTGCCATGTTGCTGCTGCACTTTTCCTGAAGGGTGGGCTTTTTAACCCCTGCCCCATGTCCAGCTTGATAGTCTTAAGTCTTGGAATTCGGAAATGCCCCCAAGCTCTTGTCTTTTGAGTCTGCTGCTGAAATTACATCTTAATGGAAAAGCATAAATAACCTATTCAAAATTTATTATGAGTTAAGTTGTAATTTTTTAAATAAAAGTTAGCATTGGGGTGTGCTTTTTCAGGTCAAGCTCAGGATTTGACTCTCGGAGCCACACTTAAAATGACTAGTAAATATTCATTCAAATATTTCTAGTAGATCCAAGGAGATAAAGCTGGGACTAAGAACTATTTGGTAGGAGAATGGCTAACACAACAGGCCTCTTGCAAGTGTTGCATACGTGGTAGCTTTAGCCATATATTATTAAGCCTGACTGTCAATAATTTTTTGTTATAAATCTGACTTAATGTATATATTGACTGTTCTTGTTCTACTGTTTTTTAGGCTACTGGAGAAAAAAGAGCTGCCCCAGATTCTGGCAAGAAGCCCAAGACTCCAAAGAAGAAGAAAAAGAAAGACCCCAACGAGCCACAAAAGCCAGTGTCAGCATATGCCCTTTTCTTCAGGGATACACAAGCTGCAATTAAAGGGCAGAACCCGAACGCTACATTTGGAGATGTTTCAAAAATAGTGGCATCTATGTGGGACAGTTTAGGAGAAGAACAAAAACAGGTAAAAAATCGATGCAGGTTGTCTCACAAGAAGCAATATCGTAGTCCTTGTAAAAAAATCCTCTTACCTCTTCTCTGAGTGGACCATGCTACTTGCTGATGTAGACTTCTACCTTTGTAGAGCTACACTGATTTTTGAACTTCCTGAAAACCTGGCATCTAGAAAGTATTTTTGTAAGAGCCAGCAGGTAGTGTTAAGTAACTGTCTTTAAATTTTAAAAAGCAGTTTGTAAAAGAGTTCAGGTTGTAGTCTGGACTCCTCTTAAGACCATCTTTTGGTGCTTCCTATTTCAAAGCTCTTGTTTTCTATTAATAAGTTAAAAAAAAAGGAAGGTGCAGCATATTTACAATTTTCCTTTGATCTTCCTTATGAATTTGTTACAAAGAATGTTGATTTCCAACCTTGGAAGCCAATCCTGTGTCTCATTACAATGTTGTGTGTGAAATGCTATCTCCAACTCAAACTTGGTACAGAGTGTTGAGTTTTGTACTTCCTTGAGGGTTATTCTTCTTGTACACATGTAACTCCTGCACATGGATTGAAGGGGGTTAAAAAGGATACCCTTTGCCTGTTGATATTCCATTCAGCTTGCAGGAACAGTTAACAGAAGCTTCAGTGGAAGGGTAGGTTTCCATGTAAGACATCTTTTGGTAAGAGATGAATAGTACTTGTTTCTGAAATACATTTGGAAACTTTTGGTCTGATCCAGCAGATGATAATGAACATCACTTAAAGGTGGACTTTAAATTTATTGATGATTAAAAATACAGATTTATTCATTTTTCCTAACTGTTCTTGTTTAACTTAATGGGATTCTCTAATGCTGCCCTTGGGGAAAGTCCAAGCTCTTTGAACCCACTTTTTTAAAGGTATACAGTTTTTTTATATGTAGTTTGAAAATCTGTGTTGAAAAAAAAATGCTTTGGCATTGTATGCTGATACCTTTTTGCATCTGAAATACTCTTCTAATATCCCTGTAACTTAGTGTCACTAAAGTACCATTTTCTGGGGAAGTAAAGTTGCATAGAGCCTTGTCAAGGAGTTGGCTGCTCATACTGATACAAAACAGCAGCCTTTTGTTATTCATGATACTCAACATAAACTGTAGTGCAAGTCCAGTGAGTAGAGCTGAAGTCTTGTAGTCACCTGCAAGAATATTTAGAACTTTAAAGGAGGAAAAAGCACATCTAACAGTGGAGTGTTTTCAGACGTTTTTGTTACTTTGCAAGTGATTTTGAGAGTATTCGGACAAAAAAAATCTTAGTGGTTGCAGTTGGTGAAATTGTGGTCTCTTTTAATAGGTATATAAAAGAAAAACTGAAGCTGCCAAAAAAGAATACTTGAAAGCACTTGCTGCTTATAGAGCAAGCCTTGTTTCTAAGGTAAGCCTAATAATGCCTTCAATGTAATGCAACTGAGCTTTTGACAATGGTGTTTAAATATTTGGGGGGAGGGGAGGGTGTTATGAAAAGTAAAATTAGAATTGTAGGATTTCTGTAATACAGCCATTCAAGGTGTTGTGCTGCTGCTTGAACCCTTCTTAGTCTCTGCAAAAATAATTTCACCTCTCTAGTGGCATACTAACAGCAACCAAAAAATATCTGTAAACATACATCTTCCTTGAGCTATGGAGGCCAAGTAATGCACTTCTCTACAGAGTAAAATTCAGTCATGAAAAATATGCTGACCCTTTTACATTAACATTTGCAAGCTATTTGCAGAGGTTTGCTTTTCCTCAAGTGCTGCTTCTCAAAAGATGGGCTTGCTTTGCGTGGAGCTGGAGAGCAGCTGTTGGGTGACAAAGCTTAAGCATTTCTTGCAGGTGAGGGGTAGAAATGCGTGGTGGCTCTGAATTTGGAGAGTACTTAAAATGGACTGGCAATGAGCCACATGGAGTATTTCAGTGGATCCCGAGTTAAAATAAAACTTGTGAAGAAAACAAAGCTCTGCGGTCTTACTTGAGAATTTACCTTTCTAGGCAGCAGCACTATGCAAGTTGTAGATCTGTTACATCTGAATATCGTAAATGGAAATATGCTTATGGACATCTAAAATGTGGGTAAAACATTGCCAAAGTGGTTATTTCTCTAATAATATTTCATGAAGATCAACTAAAAAAATATCCTAAGAAAGCAACAGAGAGTGATGATGTCTAACTCTTGAGAATATTTATTTAAATTACAACTGGAGACCATGTGTAAATCATCCAGAAATTCACTGTGTATTTTAATTAATGATTAAAAATATAACAGCAGAAATTATATACATTTTGAAAGCTCTAAGATTGCTTCTCCTTGTTTTGAGAAGCTGTGTTTTTCTATTGCCTCTGGGACTTAGATAACAGTCTAAAGGCCTTTAATATCACAATGGCAACAGGAATTCTAAATACCTTTGAGGGATTTTATTTTCCCAGTCCCAAGATCTCTTTTCAGAACCATCAGAAATATTTTCTCCCCAAATCTATGGGACCTGAGCTGGCAAGTAACTTGTGGGAGGATTGCATGAGAGAATTAAGATAAAGTCCAGTATTTATCTCATCTCCTCTAACTTAAGACACCCTTGCTGTAGCTTTTTCATTTGAGATGGTTGCGTAGAGTACGGATGCAGCACAATTTCTCACATTCTAAGCTAAATGTCTAAAAGACACCAGTTAAATGCTTGGTGGTTGTATGCTACCACAATAACTGGTGGGGGGGAGTATGCTACTGTCTCCCAAAGAACAGGGTTTTAAAAAAAAACACATGAATATAGAAAGTGTTGGGCATTTTCTAACTCCTTCAGCAACAAAATATATGTGGCATCTGTGACTTTCTAGGATTGATTAAGGGAAAAAGTGAGCTTTTTCTTCAATTAAGAGCTGAAGGTACTGTATAGGGAGACAGATAAAGAGGTGATGTCATATGGATTGGTGGATCAGTGATCATTTCCAGAATCCTTATTGATCTTTTCTGATAGAAAACAAAATATGACAAAGTATCCCAGAGTAGCTGTTATTTTATTTGCATGTGAACAGCAATGATGTTTTTTCTGTTAAAAAGGCACTTAATTTCTTCTCCAAACACAGGCTGCTGCAGAATCTGCTGAGGCCCAGACAATTCGTTCTGTTCAGCAAACGCTGGCATCCACAAATTTGTCTTCCTCCCTTATCCTGAATACTTCTCTTTCTCAACACGCAACGGTATCGGTATCTCCTCAAACTCTTCAACAGCCCCTTCCCAGAGCAATTGCTCCAAAACCCTTGACCATGAGACTGCCAATGAACCAGATTGTAGCTTCTGTCACTGTTGCACCAAACATGCCAACAAACATTGCAGCTCCACTGATGAGCTCGATGGGAACAAATATGGTGGCAACGCCGTCTTCATCTCAAGTCAGCCCCTCGATGCAAAGCCAGCAGCAACATTTACAGCAGCTCCAGCAGCAACAGATGCAGCACATGCAGCAGCAGCAGCTACATCAGCATCAAATGCATCAGCAAATACAACAGCAAATGCAGCAGCAGCATTTTCAGCATCACATGCAGCAGCATTTGCAGCAGCAGCAGCAGCAGCATCTTCAGCACATGAATCAACAGCAAATGCAACAGCAACTGCAGCACATACAGCTTCAGCAAATGCAGCAGCAGCAAATGCAGCATATGCAACACCAGTCGCAGCCTTCTCCTCAGCAGCATTCTCCCGGAGCCTCGCAGATCACTTCTCCCCTCCCTGCCATTGGGAGTCCTCCGCCAGCACCTCAGCAGCACCAGGCACAAATACAATCTCAGACACAGACTCAAGTATTATCGCAGGTCAGTATTTTCTGAAGATAAATGATCTTGCAACATGGCTTTGTGTTGATGGAGGGGGTAGGAGTAAACCATATTTGGCTAAAAACTGTAAATTGTTGATGGTAGTTATGCAGGGATGCATAACAGATCAAATGATCCTCTAAAGTGTCTATTAGATAGGCAATAAAGAACTACAATGTAGCTGTGTATCATCTTTTAGCCGACTATAAATCATTTTGTTTAAAAAAAAAAAAGCTGTTTTTCATGTGATGCCTTTTTAATTTATTTAAGCTTTACCTACAATATGTGAATCAACTGGCCTAATAAGTACCTGGACCTTCTGACTGCAAAATGGCCTTTCAGAGTTATATGCTATAACCCTTATTTCTCTAAAAGTGAATAATGCACTTCAAGGCAGTGTGAACTCATGAAGCCCTTAAAGCACAGTTGTAACTACCTGTAAAATGATGATTGGATTTCATACAATCGTACTTGTATGACATGAGTTAGTTGATGGCATTTTTTGTCATGAAAAAATAGAGTAAATCACAGATTTTTGCCAAAGCTCTTAATTTTTTTCTCTCCTAAATGTTTTCAGTAAAACAGATGCAAGTAAGTGGACTTAAATGTTTGACCCAACCTTTCACTTCATTTCTTCAAACAAACCTGCCATAGTTTGTAAGAAAATATATATTGACATTTACCCTCTTATGTTAATTGAATTACAGAACAAATGTGAATATTATATTCTGTGTTGAAGTGATGAGTTTCAGATTTAATACACTGTATTTTTAAAAGGGAAATGCACTTAAATAATACTGTTATTACAGAAAGCTAAGACAAGAAATGCAAGAGTTATTAATACGCTGTAAAACCAGTAGAATATTTAAATGAAACTCCACAACGGAATAATCAATGTAAATATTTTCTTTAAAAGTTGTAAGTTTTCATATCATGTGTTGTAAAGTTTTCATAAATGAGGCTTTAATGTAAACACTGGTAACATGATTTATTAATTGCTACATTGCTTATTGTGTTTTTATGCTGTTTTATACTTTTTTATGAGTTATGATAGCAGCAATTAAGTTGTTTGTATTTTGCTTATCTAAAATAAATGCTTTTATCTTGCTATAGAATAAACACATTTCAGTAAAACTGATGAGCCGTAAGTCTTTGATAGAAAAACCAGAAATGTTTCCTTCTGCAAATGCTTCCTTGGGCATTTTTTTAACTCCTCTGGATTCTTATAAAACATGGTGGGTAAACAGGTCCCAAGCAGAGCAGAGCGAGCAATTGTCTCTTGTGTCCACCAGGATGCACCAACAGAGTCCCCAGCACCTTCTCAGAGGTTTCTGCAACTTCAGAGGTAGAAAGCAGGTGGAAGAGCCACAAAGCAGTCGTGGTGCCCTGTGTTACATTGGTCAGGGTGTTGAACGTTTCTCTCAGCAGGAGTGTTCAGAGATGCAAATTGGCACAAACTGTGTTTTTTTCTGAGAGTTTCAGAAGTTAATGCAGCCACTGCTGTGGTCTTCCATCTGTAGACCTCCAGCTCTTGTCTCAGGCTGATCCTGAGTTCTCTCACTTTTATTTTCTAATAAAAGTAGAACATGATGGAGTGGGGGATGGAGATGGCAGGTGTTTCATATGAAGGGTTTGGAAACATGCACATCCAATGTGTTGTCAGGCTATTAGTGCTGTTGATGTATTTTTGCTCTGGACAGAAAAGAGATTCTTTATTTCTTCTTTCCCTTCTTTGCCTGCAATATCTGTGTTGTGAGTGCAGTCTGACCACTATCCCCAGTTGTCTGGCATGATTAATTACAGCATCTGTCCTGTCAGAAGCTATAATGAAGAGGTCTTGATAAAAATTGCAAATTACCATTGGCAACAATCTTAAACTGCTTATGACAAAATGAAAATTAAAAACAGCAAGTGTCAGACCTGAGCAGAATCCTAATCCTGTTTGAGATATAGCTACCATGCTCAGACCACAACCCAAAAATAATGGAATATAGATCCCCAAAAAGTTGCAGCCAGACTTGAGGGAAGAGGTACTACACCATGTGAGTTTATTCATAAAGAATTCAGCTTTCAATATTTCATCAGCAGCAGGTACTCTGTTTATTATGTACAGATATTGAACAGCAAGGGATTCTAATTACAAATTTATAGATTTCTTGGAGCAGAAAAAAATCATGTATAAATTGAAGCTTTTCATAATAGGTGTTAGCTGACAGCTACCCATGCTCCTAATAGCCTTAGCATGATATCTAATAATGTCTGGGATGGAGGGTGTTTATTCCAAGTGTGAGGAAGCTTGTCTGCATTAGAAGTGGCACAACAGAGGCTAGTTGGGAGAGGTTTTGTGTGTGTCAGTTTTAACCAATGTTACATAACAAAGGGAACCATTTTATAGTCTTTTTGAAACCTTTAGACAAATGTCTTCAGAAATAATTGCTAAACTGCATGTGACAGTAATTGTGTATTAGTTCCATAATTGTAATTTTCAAGACCTATGAAGTATCGTTGGAAAAATGTCACTAGTGATAAGAGTTAATTACAACTGAAGTCTGTTTTCAACTATTTGCTGCAAGAAGCAGGTGTTATTACACTCATTAAATGGTTTCATAAATCCTGGGTTTTATCACATTTGATTAAGAGCTGCTGAACTATTGATGTTCAGTTCCAGGAAAAATAGTTTTAATTACTGCAGCAAAAAAAAAAAATATCATTAAGCAGGACTGTACATTTTAAATATCAAAATTTGAATCTTGAAAAACTGGAGCATCCCCCTGCTTGATACAAAATTATATTTTACATTACCCACAATAGCATATTGCAGAACATCTTGTGTTTCAAACTGTTCAAGTTTGTGTTCATGTTCCCTAAGTCTAAGTGAATAACTGTGCTAAGATAGGTCATAAATAAAACTGTTAGTTTAAATTGCTTGATATGCAATTTATGCTGGAAAAATGGAATAATCCGTATTATTTTAGTGTCGTGCATGGTTTAAAGAATGTTTTCCTTCATAGCATTTACAAGCACTTAACTGCTCCTTTCTTTTCCCAAGGTTTCAGATGCTTTATCACCCCAGTTAACCACATTCTACTTTCACATTAACCCAGGTTGACACATGATGAAAGAACATAAGGAGGTTTAATTTTTAGCTGACACAGGGTCATTAGTTTCTAACTTGGAGAACAAAGCCTTTAAATACCTCTGTGCAACATAATCTCAATTTTATATTATCACCTGACCATTGTGGTTTGCAGGACAGATGGATTAAATATCTCAAGTTTAACCACGAGTCTTGCACTGACTCTTTTCAATGGGGATTCCTATTTGAATGGCTCCTTTTCCATTTCTCACTTCATGGAGTATTTTGCAGCACTGGACTGCATTCTAACCTTTCCCTCCCCCCTTTGTTTGGCTTTTGTTTTGCAACAGCTGTTATTATCGTTTTTGGTCAGCTGTGATTGCTGGAGGCAAAATAGGACCAGATGGTGTTTTGCTATGCATGAATGGCGAGTTAGAGGAGTTTAGATTGAATAGGCCAAGTTTGAATGGTGTCTATGCACCACCTGCCCTCTTCAGCAGCAGCACACACATCATAGGAGCATGATCTGTCTCAGACCTACTAGAATTGGATGGGAATGGAGAGCGCCTCGTTGGATTTTCTCCATATTTATTGATCTTCCATGCACTAACAGCATAATGCAGTACACAGTCAATTTGAGTTAATTGGATATGACACAGCATGTACATGTAATCTATCACCAGAGTCTCCTGGTACACTTTAGGTTTTGCTGCCACAAGAACATGCAGTATTAGCCTGCATTAATAGGCTAAGTGGATGGAAGTAAAACAGGATCATTGTAGGGTTTGATTTAACACAGTATACTGTAGTTTTAAAATTACACCCTTGAAACTGCCAGAGGTGCAGTTAACTATGAACATGTCTGATTTGATAGACTGGACCGAGTATTCTGGCACAGAACAAAATATATGTCATTCCCATACATTTCTGCAAGGTTTGCCAGTGAAATTTAAATGAACAGAGAAAGCAGCATCAATAGGGATGGCTGGTGCTGTTTGGAAGAGTAGCAAAGAGCTGCTTTAGTATCCTAACCCCCCCAAAAGGGTAGAATTTAAATGTTACTTAAATGTAAGATCTGTTGTATGCTCCCTTAAGGTTGACTGAAAGACATGGGGTACGGAAAGGTTGTGCCTGGATGCTACAGAAGTAACATACATATGTTATGAGCTATGAATAAAATGTACAACAATAATATATAATACATAAATTACTTGAATTGTTAGAGCAATTGGATGTTTCAAAGCCTACTTAATATGTAACTGAGGGTTGCGATCATGCTCTAAGTTGGCAGGAGCTGCTCACTCTGTGTCTTTGTCTGTGGTGTCAGGTAGCTGAGTGAGCTACTTTATTATGAAAATTGCATCCAACTGAAAAAATGCTAAATATTTTCAAGTGCCTGTGGGAAAAGCTAGGTTTGTATTAAAGGATTTGGTTCTTAAAGTCACCAAGAAGTTAATGCTTCTCAGGTGCATCGGAGGGAGAGAATTTTCGATTATAATACTAAAATCTTTCAAAAGTGAATGTATTGCTTTGAAAAGCTGCTCTGACACTTCAATAGGCTATGTTGGAGATTTATAATGCATTCTGTTTACCCCAGTTAAAAGCCAGAAGTGGGATTTTAAGTAGTGGGGTTTGTCCATATTCTTGGAGCATTAACATCTTCAGCCCCCATAGAAACCAAAGTCTTGGAGAAAAGTTCAAACCTTGAAAGGTTTGAAATTAAATTTTAATCTTTTGTGTAGAAAAAGTTGGATAATTGTACTTGATGTGATGTAGCTATATGGGCACTGCCTACAGATACCACTTATTCCCTTTCCTCTCTGGGAATATCTTTATGATGCAGTTACCTTTGGTCTATTATTTTCTCCAAACTGGAGTTACTGTCATTTTAACTCTGCTGCTCTAATTGTAACATAAAGGTTTTGATCCAGCAAATCACTTAAAATGAGTGGATAATTCATGTATATAAGTAGTAATTTCATTAAAGTGACTACTCATGTGCTCCATTATACAGTTGCTCAAGTGCTTTCATAGATCAGGGGTCTAACTGCAGAACATTGTATTTGTTTTCCAAACAGTTCCAAGTATTGATAATAAGAATAATCAGAACCTAAAAGTAACACAGCTTATTTTACATTTTTGGTGTTTTCTTTATTAAATTCTCTTCTAAACAAGTCACAGGTTTCATTTTCAAGTGCAGGTATCTAACCTTAGTGCTGGTTCAATGACTGTGAATCATCATAATTGTGTAAAGAATAAACCTGATGGTGAATTGTACATGCAGTCATTTAGATGGGCTCCTTCTGTGCACAGGTCTGAAAGCCTCTACCTGGATCAGCAGTCACAGCTCTTGACTGAGCAGATGCCTTAACTAAATATTTGTATTTACAAAACAGAGAAGTAAATGCCGGCAAACAAAGCACCAAGATACCTGCTGGCAATATTTGTGAAGCCTAAAGGGTGTAGTTACTGCAGGCTGGTTTATTTTAATTCTGTATCCCATAGTGTACTGATAACAAACATGTACATTGCATTAGCACAAAGTACATAAATAACAAATCCCTTGTGTTATGATTTTCTTGCTGGTGGTTACAGGCAGTTAATTTTGGAATTGGTTTTGGTGTTCCATGGATCATGAGAATCGACCATTATATTTAAAAAATACTAAGTAGCTGTATCATGTCTTTCTTTCCTTTTTAATTTTGGAACTGCACAATATTGTGTCTGAAAATAAGAGCCCACTTCAGAAAATTCTACTGTATCAGCTGCTGATCAGGAGCCTCTCACTGCTGCCCTGGTGTGTATGTATATATATAAGTATAAACTGATAGTAGTGAGCAGTGCATGTGTGCATTCCAGCCTTGTGTGAAGATGCCATGCCCTGTGTGCCCACAGCACAGGGCATTGAGCATTTTGCTGTTTGTGGTACAGGACCAAAGAGCTGTGTAGCTGCACTGTGCCACCAACCAAATCATATTCCCTCCCAGCTTCTTATTTTTCCTGTTCTCCCTTTCCACATTTCTCTCTGCTTTGCTAAGAGAAACTAGGAGCAACCAGAGCTTACTTGCCCCATGCCAACTCTTGCACCCTGCCCACCACCTGTGGAAAGCTCATCCTGAAGTGCTTCTCCTCTTTCTGGTGCCCTTCCTGTTGCTTCTGCCAATCACAAGGAAATTAATAGATTACACACATACACAATACATGCATCTTTTAATAAAGAGATGCTCAGGTGTGTGCACTTAATTGTATGTGGCAAATGTCTAAAATATACCGAGGCATGCATTTGGGGATTTTTGGGTTAATGTGCCTAGGTGCTTTGCAGCATGGACTGCCAAAGGATTTGGTTACAGCTTAGCATGCCTTGGCACTGACACAATATGGATGAAGCTAGTGATAATTATCATCCTTGTGTAAACGGACTTTCTCCCTTACAGTATTATGGCAGACAAATCTATAAGTGTTTTGTGGTCATTTACAGCAGATAGTGTATTATGGCAGAACTTGAGCCCATGGTGAAATAGAGGTAATTCCAAGTGTCACTTTAGATACTTGTATCTCTATAAGGGGTGAGCAATCTTTCTTTTTCCTTCCCTTTTTTTCTGTAACCCAATGCAAAGTAAATCCATATCATTCACTTCAAAAAATGGCCAGAGCTTGCTCTCAGGCTTGGACAAATTAAACTTTTTTGAAGAAAAATGATGATGCATATATAATATTCTCCCGTTCACTCCTGTTGATGTTTATTGAAGTTGTACTTGGATTTAAACTGAAGGAGGAGTTTGCCTTGATTATTTCTTTCCATTTTCAAAGCTGCTAATCAGAAAAAAAAATCGTGCATGATTCTGCATCTCTGGCTGTTCAGCTGCACAACAGGCAGCTCCCCATGAGGAATCAGTGCCAGTCTCAGCACCCAGGGCACAGCAGGATGTAGGGGTGTGGCTGCAGCACAGGTCCCGTGTTTATCTCATTTCACATCACTTTAGTGTTAAAAGTCAATGCAAGATACAAGTGATAATTTGAAAGGGAGCAGATCAGCCCATCATGGACCAGTGCATCTTTTGGCCATCGACTGTGTAACTGCAGCCACTCAGCAGGGCAGGAGATCACCCCTGGGCCAGTAGGCCAAATTCTCTGCATAAGCAACACTACTGGACCTATTAAAAATTCAAACCAACTTTGCAGCATGCTGAGAACTATATGAGGCCATGAAGCCAGTAGAAATAATCCCAATCATTTCAGGAGACTTTGGACCAGGGCTTAGCTGAAAATGGACACAAAAATGCTGCCATTATGAGCAAGCTTGTCATTTTTTTCCAATGACGTAGGAATATTTCTTGCAGAAAGAGAATTTGAAGAAGAGGGAGGAACAGCAATTTTTTCTTCTGAATTGAGAAAATGAAAACTGTTGACTGTGTGTTGCTATCACAGCAAAGTGTTTCTATCCAGGCTCAATGTTTCAGCATGTAAACAGTTTCCACTGAAATCTGCAAAGTGCTCGTGCAGAGCATCTGGGGATATATTTGTGATTTAAATGCATTAAGCAAAATGATAATGTTATTTGCCTTTAGTTAATCAATAACAGAGGAGAAATATAATGCTTTAGTTTGATTAACCTTCTGCCATACAACGCAAAGTCAATGAAATCAGAAATACTTTGTTGTTGTTTTTTTTTAAATTTGCATAGATCATACTGGGGTTTCATTGCGAGAATGTGGGGTTTCATCCCTATCATTGTCCGTATAGTTTATCTGCAGTTTGTTGCTTTTGTCCACTGTAGACAAAATATGCACTTTGTTCAATTCCTTACTTGAGGTCAAATTCTCTTGAGGAGAACAAGTGTGGGTTGTGTAGCTGTCAAAAGAGGGTTTAGTGCTTGACCCTAAGAAGCATTCAAAGCCCAGATCTCTCTTTTTTTTATTGCTTTTCATTTTCATTGTTTGTACTTCATACTTAAGAAGGGGCCTCTGCAGAGGGGAAAACCCCTGCTTTGGTATTCACAACTAGCAGCCTACTACTGAAGCACCTCAAAAGCTTTTCACAGCAAGAATTTGGAACCACTGCTCTGTATCAACTGCTGGTACATAATCACACCCGCCCATGGAAGGGCTGGGGCAGGATGTGGTGATACACGTTCTGGATGGAGCCCATGGAGGTGGAGTCAGCGATAAGGGATATATGCATAAATGTTCTGGCAATAAACAGAAAGTACTGGAGGTCTGTAAGCTTGGCTGCAATAAAGCAAGAGTGTGAATCCAAAAGGGTAAGTTACTGAATTAGTGTAGTTTACAAGAAGGTACAGACAATAGCTGTTTAACTGGATGCTCACTGAAAAGTTGATGATACACTCCTGTGTATCTGTGCTCCAACAGAAGTTGTCTTCCATTCTCTACAGATGGTGTTTATATAGTGTGCACAAACTCAGAGTTAGAAATAGCCATAAAAAAGGCCAGGAATTTTGTGTAATTATTCACAATTACTATCATGTATTTGGAAAGTGTAAGTATTGTATTACATTTTATAGAACTACAATGCAATTATACTTGTAAAAGCTGTTATTAGTATGAGGAGCCTTATTTGTAAAAAATGCAAAATACCTGTAGTGTTCCTAGCTGAACAGGAGTTTTGGTTAACAGAAAAAATGTGATAAAGGTGATTTCAAATCCTTTCCATCTGGGTTGGCAAAGCTGTTTGTCTTATCTCTTTTATCTCAGGTAGTAACTCATTGTTCTCCAGGGCCATTTCAAGGGAGCCAGGAGCACAAGAGGACCAATCAAACAGATAGACTGAGATACCAGAAACCTGAGCAGCAGAGGAAGGTCACCTCTTTGGAAAGTTACACAATCCTTGTGGGAGCCTGTCTGTTGCAGGGCTGTGGCTCCCATCTAGGGTAATTTCAGGTGATGCCAGGTGGAAGGTGGGCACTGCTCAAGCTCTCCCCTCTGCTGCTATTAAAGCCTGAAAGAGAACTAAAGAAAAGGAGATGACTAGAAATTGGTCATCCACATAAATTGGGACAAACCACATATACTATGTATTCTAGGATAATATGCACCCTTAAGAAACCCTAAGAAGCAGCTGCCCTACTTGGAACAAAGATTCCAAATCAGCACTCATAAGGGGAAGCATGGTTTTAATTCCACAGATCTCCTCCAATGAATATCTGGGAGCCAAGAAAATGCAAGGACACCCGAGCACTCTGTATCAGCATCATTGGTTCAGCAAACCAGGAGTATTTCACAGGGTACTGTCTCAACAGAGAGCACAGGAAAAGCAAAGCTGAATTAGTCAAGAAACCATACAATAAAGAAATAAAATAACTTTCAGGTTGTTTGAGAGTACTGGGAAAAAAAAACAAAACAAAAATCAACAAAAAAACCCCAACCCAACCCCCCAAAAAGAAAGATAAAGAACACTCAAAATTATGACTGTATGAGCTTTCACATACAGCAAAAATTCCTCCAGAATTGCATTTGTTGCTCATAATGTTCAGCTGGGAATAACATGACAGGCTTGCAGCATTCCTGCAGGGCACAGGGCATGTGCAGTCACTATCCAAGTCTTGTTCTTGAGGGCAAATGTTACTTTCTGTTTGTTACCACTGGTTCAGTACTCTCATTTTTATGCAGACTTGAGGCCATATCATTAGTCTCTGATGCTTGTTCTCAACAGCCAACTAGTCCCAGCCAGGCAATGTTGATGGTAATGTGACTTTCAGGATCATCACAGAAAATCCCTGAGACATGAGGGAAAGTTCTCTATGGAATAGGGCTGTGGGCTTGTGCAGGCCCTGCTCTGGTTGTATTTCAGCCCGTACTGTGCACTGCAAAAGCACGTCTTCAGGCCTATTGACATTCAGGTGGTACCAATTCAGCACATTTTTAGATGTAAAAATCTACTTAAATTTCATAGATTTAATTACAGGAAAATTATAAACACCAATAAAACTCCAGATCAAATCAAAGCATTCTAAGTCTCCCACAGGTATTAATGCCCTCTGTCAATCTGTGTACCTGCAGAGAAGTTAAAGGTACCTGTGGCTCACCAAGAGAGCATTTCTGATTGCCAGCGTCCTGACACTTCACCTTGCTCACCTTGGATTCGATGGCTCTTAAGCACATGCTCAAAGTTAAGCTCCTTATGAAGTAACTTCTTGAGCATGAAACAATTAGGATTTAAGAACAGCAGAAGAGCCTGTAACTGCTCATAATCCATCTCTTTCTCCAGACCTTGAAAACAGGAATAATGGGAATTCACAAAGGAATGATGTTTTATTTTGGCTTTGGATTGTGTTAAAGATTTCACTCTATACAAAGTGAAGCAAAAAGAAAACTTTGTCACAGAGGTTTTTGTTAAAACTGAAGCAACAGATTAAATAGGTGACTTCATAAATAGCTGAACCAGGTCACTATTATTCTGGGTGATTAATTAATGTCTGGGTTGTTTAAATGCTGATAACTGTACCTCTTTCTCTAAAACATCCTCCTGGGTTTCCTGTGTGGAAAAGCAGAGGTGAGTGGCTGATCATCTGCAGCTCAAGGAAAATGTGCTGTGACTGAGATTTGCTGGTGAGGAACTGTAAGAAACTGAGTCCTTGGAGCAGAGTAGATAGATGATTCCTCTGTGAATTAAACAGCACTTGAATAAAGATTCATTAACCCATTACACTATCATATATTGAATTTCCAGCCTATACTTTTAGTTCAGTGCCAGTGGGAGTTTAGCCATCACCTATTGAAATCCATTGTAAAGCTCACAATGGCTTTGGTGCTACTGGACCAAATCTTGACAGAGCACCTTTGGTACTTTTATAACATAAAAGAATTATTATGACTCAGAGCTGTGCTTATATGCCTGCTGGTAGTGAGGGGAAGGCCGTTTGACTCGGAGCCCAGTGAGTCCTGTTTAGCTTTGCAGCCCTGCATGATTGATTGTGAACAATACTGGGGTTGGGAAAACTTTGGGGATGTTGAAGGAGTTGATACTGTTTCCCCTTATAGTATGACTTGAATCACATATTTGTGAGTGTAGTGTCTCGCTTTCCACATGCAAGCAATGAAAGAGCCACAAAAAAAAAAGTGCTGCCTGCACTGTCCCAATATTTGGTCACAAAGGCCAATCAATATTGCTGGGTTTTCTTTACAAAGGAGTGGGATTAGTTTCTCTTCCTTACTCCTTTCCCACTTTTGGTACATATACAGCTTTTTTAAGCAACAGAGATATGCTTAAAAAATCCAACCCAGCAGCATAAACTAAACCCAACTGCATTCATTGAAGCGCTTTATACATCATGGTTGATGCTTACCATTCTTATTCATCTGGCATTTACAGAGAAAGCCTGTCTTGATATCTTGAAGGCACTTTTAATGAGTACACATCAGGAATTTTCCAACTGCTTTTAGACTGAAAATAATTTCCTTTCTATTTGTCACAGAATCATGCTATTTTACATTTTAAAAGGTTCTTGCACACCTCCCCAGCACCTGGATTGTAAGTGATTATTGGTTATTGTTGTTTGAAAATGAAAGTTGGTAGAATTTACCTCAAGCCTGTTCAACTGAATAAAAAAGTTAACTTCTGCTTAAAAAAAAAAAAAACACAAAAAAGCCCCAACAAAAAACCCCTGCCACATCGCTGCTGTACTCTCAGCTAAATACCTGCTTTGATGGATAAATGGAAGAGGTTAAGTCCTGCGCTACTTTTCTGTACAGCACCTGGCCCAGTCATCCCACTGCTCTTGCAGAATAGATATTCAACGTGCTGGACTCCTCCTGACAGGATGCTAAAAGTTTATGAGGGCTCAAAGGGTGGACTGGTAAGTCACCAAAGAAAATCCATTCAGGTTTCTTCAACACAAAGGCACCATTTCTGGTTTGCGAAGCCCCCTTGATAAAATTTATGAGAGATTGGAAGGCAGTCTGGGAAAAGAGCATGAAGTGTGTTTCTTGTGTTTACCCTCCCACCAGAGCAGCTGGTGTTTGACACTGGAGAATGGGCTGGGTAAACTTTTGCGACCTCTATTTTTAAGTCTTCTGTTAAAAGGACTAATTTTAAAACCACTGCAAAGGTTACTCTGGCTTTAGAAATTTTCAGAATGGGGAGGCCAAAACTGAGTTTCATGAACAAATTCTATAAGCAAAATCCATGGCAATGGAAGGCTAAGTGGGAAAATTTACTGCATTAAGTTAGCTTCTTCCAAGCCTTAAGCTTGATTGTCAAGCACTGAACAATAACTACTAATTTTCTTTCATTGTCAAACTGTAGGTACATTAGCAGTATTTCCTTATTTTATGGTTCAAATACTACTAAAGTTGAGTACCCTCAACACTGACCTGTCCCTGCTGTGACAAACTGGCCAAGTAATGCTCAGTTTCAATAATAACAGATGGAGGCTCCTGCTTCTACAACCATGGCTCCCATTTGATCCCCATTAATTATGTGACTACTGACCTCACAGTTTTGTATAAGACAATAGTGCATATTTTGGTCATAACCATGTAAAACTTTGGTTTACATTTAAATATATAGGAGTGAAGAGAAATAATGAACTCTTTCTACCCACATTAAATAGATAATTAAGAATATGAATATTAAGAAGTCCAATCTAAAGAGTTACTGACTGGTTTGCTGGAATTTACTGTGAATTAAGGTTGCAAGTAAGAAAACTGGATTATGATTTAAAGATTGTAATTCAATAGTTTAGAATTTGTACCATTTCCCATTCTCATTACATTTGCAAGAATTAAGCACTTCTGTCACACAATTTAGCATTTACTAGGATAAAAGAGATTTATTCTTTCTGTTGTTAGTTATTTTGATGATCTTACAGTCAATGCCAGAGAGCAGCCAAAACCATTGTTATTTTTAATGTAGGTTGGTGACATGCTTTACTGTCTGGGCAAACATGGCACAGAGTGGAAAGGGCCATGTCCCATGGATGGCCTGAAATTAAAATTTTGCTTTCATGCTTTAACAGACTGCAGGCATAAATCTGCTGGTGAGCAGCATGTTTCCCACTGTGACCCCTGGAGAGGGAGCATCCTTCCAGCATCACAGGGGTGACAAACTTAAAGGCTGCTGGTTTTCGGTGGTGTCGTTGCCCACACTTTGAGCGCTTTTCAAGTGTTCCCACTCTGAATCCAGTGGGTCTGGTTTGTGGTCAGACTATTAATAGTGGCCTTTGAGTGGATTCCTTGGCATGGGAGGCTCAGCAGACTCAGTTCTCTGGGCTTAAGCAATTTAATGCTGATGCCTAATGTTAAGGATCTGGCATACAGTCTGCTTAGTATTCATATTTAAGGACAAATTTGCAGACAGGGAACAGAAAAATGACTTGATTTTTAGGTAGCTATCACATATGGCTGTTCAGTTTTTGTGTGAGGTCTTTAGAGAGAGATCTAAGACTTGTTTTCCAACTCACCAGCAGAGAATATGATGGCAGTTCTTATTAGGAAACAAACAGACCTCTATTTATGCAGAAAAGCTGTCTGTTTGTTAATGATCTTATGCAGGTAATAGCTAGCAGTAGTGATGATAATTCATTGCTTGGCACACATTTACCCAAAACACTTGTATTTATTTTTAGAAAAGATGACATATACTGGCTGGTTCAATACAGATATAAAGAAATATCGGTTGTGTTTTACAGAACAACTGTCTTTATTCTCTCTTTCCCTTTGTCTCTTGAGCTTTAGAGTATGACTATTTAATTAAAAAGATTGAATGAGGGACCAAGTTTAATTTTTTCTAAACAATAAACTCCAACATATTCAACAATGTCTCATGCCTTCCTGGCATTTTGACGCACGCCTGCAGCAGAGTCTATTGAATTTGGTATGTGACTAAAATCTAACAAAGAACACTGTCTACTGAACTTTAAATCTGCTTGGTTAAATCATTCAATGTGCTGTACAAGTTGTACAGCTGAAACTGAAAATAAGCAGAGCCCTTTCAAAACATGGCCAAGAAGCAGCTTAGCTAAAATTCTCAAGATACAAGTTAGGAGCTTTGGGGTAGTTTTTACAGTAAAAAAAACCACACTGAAAAGGTTACTTCATATGAATTCATCTTATTTTTTTCTCTTTTTACTTATTACTACTCCATTTCTACTTAAATTAAACCTGCAAGAAACATGTTTTTTGTGATCCTTGCATCCAATTGCAACAATGATTGGTATTTGGGTAAATACATTACTGCAAGAAGAGCCCTGTCTGACTGGGCTGCAGAATTGGCTCAGCATTGACATCCATACATTTAGACAATAAATCCTTCTTCTACAGGATGTAAAGAAAAACCCTCTGCTGAAAAATAGAAACTCTTTTGCATCTCCAGTGTATCTGTTTGTCAGACAGTACTCTGTAGGGGAGACACTTCCATCTATTGGCACATTGTAAATAATAAAAATAATAATGTGGTACATTATCACATTTAAATAACAAATAAACAAAATAGAAGGCAACAGCCACTGATCATTGAGAGATTTATAAAGACTACGTTTCATGCTAGATAGGTCCAAGAGGAATGAGAAAAAGAAGATAAGAATACTCCTTGAAATCTGGTGAAATGCTGTTTGTTTTAAATCCTGGGCTAAGGATACAGCTTTAGTCAAACTCTGTTGAAAGCAGTGATTGGAAATAAAAAGTGAAGATATTTATGAACTGTTTAATACAATAATCTGAAGCCATGTTAAATTTAAATGACCTGTTCCACATGGAGATTGCATCCTGAATTATATCAGGGCAGTTATAATGAAAATAGCAGGTGTCCTATTGCTTTTTGGTCAATTACCATAGTTAATGAATGAAGCAAATTTTTTATTACAATTTAATTACCCAAGATTGTTCAGCTCACTTGCAGCATCTGTTTTTTTTTTCAAGGGCCTACATTTTAAGACCAATTTTTTAAAAAGTAGGTCACCTAGAGCACAAAGAGCTTGACCTAGCACTGTGCATATGAACTTCTGTACCCAGAAGGATGGGGAGATGAGCCCCATTGTCAGGTGCTGCATCCTCTTGCATTCCAGACTGCAACTACTGCATCCACCTCGGTGCTAATCTTTTCCCAGCTTCTCACTTTTTGCTGGAGCTGTGTGTCTCAGCACCGTATTTCTCAGCACCAATGACCACGAGCATCAGCAGCAGAACAGGGGCACACAGTCTCTGCTTTCAGGCTGTGACCTGCATACGTGTGAATCAGTTGCCTTAACCATTGAAGAACAAGTTCCTCGTATGTACTTTCCTTGAATGGCTGTCCTGACTGCTCCTTCTGTTGCTGTACCTCAGCCAAAATGCTCAAGTGGTAGTATTAGCCTGGACACTCCCAGCCTGGTGGGATGTAGCCCAAACAGAAGGGACCCAGCTCTTACATGTGGGATGTCTGGATACCACAAGAGCACTTCACTTCACTGTGTAGCCTTGGCATATTAATTACAAAATATCCTTATGGCTCACTGGACAGTAAATACCTGTGGCACTGAGATGCACTTCTGCTACCAGAAGGCATCAACTCAACAAATGAATTACTGAGTAAAACTCTACGGTCAGACTAAGTAATCACAGTGATCCCTTCTGGCCTTAAAATCTATTATCTTAATTCTCATTTACCCTAAGGCCACTTTACCCCCCTCTAGCAATATAAATGGGCCTTAAGGATTGAATATTTATATCCCCTCTGAGGTATCTTTATGTTACCAGTGAAGCCTCAGTAACCTTTGTGTGAATGAGAATGAGGAGCTCCGAGTCCCTTATGTCCATGTTGGAGGTTGGCTCAGGCACTGGGGTTTTGCTCATTTCTGTGGTTTTCCGTGTCAGATCAATATATGTATACTGTTTGGGAGTCCTTGATTTAATATTTCATTAACATTGATTCATGTAACTTTGTTTATGCTTTTTGTGCAGGGGATTGACTAAATAATGACATAACCAATTGAGCCACCTGCTTTTGGCACAGTGCTCAAATCAAGGTATGTATGTTTCCCAGATGTTTTGTGAAATCATACCAACCTGGAGGGAAGTAAAGAGAAACCAAAAAGTAAATCTAAAATGTTCTGGTCTATAAGCTTGGAAACGACTGCTAATGGCCTCAGTTGGACATCAGAGGTCTCTGGAGTGTGTGTGAATCCTAGCTGGTGTGAATCCAAGGGGCACCAGGAGCCAAGTGTGAAAGCAGAACTGCTTAACCTAAGGGACCTATCAGTTTTACTGTGGCTGTGCATCTAAAATTGGGGTTTCTGCATTAAAACCTGCAGTAGGGTGACCCTGATGTGCAACATGTGCATGCACACTCTAGTAGCAGCTTCATCTTTCTTGTGGTCTAAACAAAAATTCATGGTGATTGTTTGGGCTGAATTAACATCTGCTCACTAATCTGTATTTAAAATGCATAGTGGCTCTCCCCTGTAAGTTTTTCACTTGGGTGAAAAGATAGTTAAAAAATAAACGGAAAAAAGTCAAAAGCGAAATTCAGATGCTCCAGATTCCTGCTGGATAAACACTGGCATTTGGTGGT
Source organism: Pithys albifrons albifrons (assembly GCF_047495875.1). Classification (NCBI taxonomy): domain Eukaryota; kingdom Metazoa; phylum Chordata; class Aves; order Passeriformes; family Thamnophilidae; genus Pithys; species Pithys albifrons. Next base: position 10,438,765 of record NC_092469.1, on the reverse strand, counting down.
TCCTGGAGCACAGCACACTGCTCCCTGTACAGAGCCCTTCACACAGCTAATGTCAACCCAAATGCTGCTACAGAGAGAGCTCTTTTTGTTTCACTGGGCATTGAATGCAGCAATACAAGCCATGACACATGGCAGGAGAAAAGTAGACACCCGAGGACAGATTCCTCTGTTGCATAATTCCATGGCTGAGAGTCGTGCCACGGAATGCAGAATTATGACCAAGACTTTTCCAGCTTTTCTTCTCTTTGTCTTCATGGCCCAGTAGAAAACTCTGACAGCTGGAAGTGAGGAAAAAGTGGACCTTTATTGCTTTCCAGAGGAGTCAGATGGCCTTCAGCAATTATTTTAAGAAGTGAAAAGTGGTCCTCTTTAATGATCTGTTGCAAATATATGGACTTGGTCTGTATATCTATCACAATTGTTTTCTAGTCCCAAAGTGCTCCTGGGCGTCTCCCAGTGGTAAATGCCTCCAAGATCTTCCCTCTTGCAAATTCATAAGGGCAGCTACTTCTCTAACTGTCCAAACCATCGTTATGCTTCCTCTGGGCAAGGAATAGCAAAGTGGGACAAGCTAAGCTTAAAACTGGAAAAAAAAAAGCCTCTCATATTTAGTCCCAAAGCGGAAACTGTTCAAAGTAACTAGCAGGGAATAACTGCTGTTGCTGTTGGTTTGTTTTGGTTTTTGGATTTTTTAATTTTTATTTTGAAATATAGGAAGCATCAGCAGGTCTGTGTGAGGGTATTTCCCCCTGTACTCCCACTGCCTGCAGCATGGTCTGGCCACCCCAGTTTGGAGAGAGGTGTGGGCTCTGAGTGGGGTTTGGGGTTCAGCAGACCGGGAATATTGATTGTGGCAGCATCCAGCCCTGTTGCACAAGTGCTTTAATGAGGCAACAGCATCCTTAGAGTTCATTGCTTGGATTGCACCCTGTCACCTTCTGTTACACTGTGTGAAGCCCTAAACTAGGCCAACGTGGTGTAACTCAGGGGACCTTGATGTGGAATGACATGACATGATGCAGTGTGGGAGAAAATCAAGGATTTCCTCATCAGGTACTCGCTCCCATTTCTGCAGTGGCCGTGCAGTCCAGCTTTCAGCAGGTGGTCAGCAGGGTAGGTGTTTGGAAGAACTGGGATATTTTCATTAAGCAATTTCAAATCTCATTAGCAAATTTTCATAAAGTGATAATGCAGTGGCAATATTAGCCTTATTAATCCAATATGAAAGTCACTCTCATGATAGGGAAAAGTGATAATAAAAGTCTTTCATTTTATACAGTCTAGCAGCACGTGCATCCTAATGAAACCATGCAGAATTTTAATCTCCCAGAATCATTTCAAAGCTTTGGAATACAGTGAATTAATACAAATTGGAAGTGTTAAAGTTAATTTTTATCTTCATAACAACTGCCAGCTCTTATGAAAAACAAGATATTTTTGGCTTAAAAAAAACCCACAAAACTAAACAAAACCCCCAAACTTTTCATTTGAACCTGAGAAGCAGAAGGGATTTGTGTTGCTGTAAACTACCAGATAAAAGCAGCATCTAGAACTGTGTTTCAGTTGCCAGGATGACTAACCACTGCCACACACTCAGCCCTGAGGATTGTGAGGGGAATCAAACAGTATGTGATGGACCCAACCATCAGCCTCAGTGGCAAAATTAAATAGCAGGGCCATGGTGATTTCTGGACGATGCTCATACTTGGCCAATGCCCAGTCTGAAGAGAAAAAAATACAGCCACCTCCTATTTCTAATTTAATCTTCAGATGTTAAAACTTTTTGTCAGGAGCTGAATTACAAGATACATCCAAATGTTTTTACATTTTGCAAACCACTGGCTTTCCCCTTGCTCAGTCTCTTCGCTCATGCCATGAAATCTGTTTTGTAGATTAAACCATCTGAAGCCCATCTGAAATCAGAAACCATGTCTTGCTGGTGACTGATTGCAGGGGCAGAGGGAGTAGGTGGAGGGCAGCACTTGCTTTTCTCTCATCTCCCAGCTGGTCCCATCCTGGTGACCCAGAGAGGTGCACCAGCCCTACCAGCAAATAGCAGAACCCCCTCTGCCAGGGGTGCTTGTTCATGCTGTCCCGAGTATAGATGTCGTGCCACAAACTCAGGCTCCAATATAGGCAGACCCTTTGGGGAAGGTATAGAAACTATTTAATTCCAGGCTCAGTTCTGTGTCCTCTCCATGTAGGGAGCATCAGCTGGTGTTGAGGCACAGTGCTGGGTCTGAGGTGGGGTCAGTGATTAATTCCAGCAGTGGATACTGCTACGGACGAGCACTAGTTTATGCACAATGAATTTAATTAGGTTCCAGTTTCTCTTTACTATTTCATCAATTAGTGTGAGCACATAGTGGTTTGTAAAACGATCAATAGGGTGGGGTTTTAATTACTTAGAGAACATTATTTACATTATTTATCCCATGGTCAGGCAGGTGGCTTGTGTTTATAAAAGGGACTTGGAAGCTCCAGGGCTGCTGCAACTCTGGTGAGGCTGGTTAACCACTCATTCTGTAAGAAATGCTGCTCATGTGAGTAAGTGCTCTGCAGTTTTGTCAAGAGATGTAGATAAATGCTGTCTAGAAGTAATCAGTTTCTTTAGTTTCATACTGCATAAAGAGTTTCTAACTTTAAAGACTCTTTTCATGAATGGGAAAATATGAAATCAATTCCATTTATCTGAATGAATCTTTCAGCAAGCTCAGGGTTTAGTGTGGGGGCACTGTAGGCAGAATGCAACAAATGCAGCAGCATAAAAAATATTAAAGCATGATGAGCAAGGTTATAGAGATAAAAATGAGTGAAAGAGTCAGAAAAGTGAAAACAAGAAATCTGTGTGATAGTAAAGGGTTTGACTGTTTTTATGTTTACTTCTTCAGTGTTCATAATTTTTTGGTCCATCATCAATCACTGTCAATTTGAAAAAGTGCTATACTTAGGGTCATTTATTCAGGGCTATTGGAGGCTAAAATTATGCAGTTTCAGTCAAATATACATGAATAAAGACTGTCATTTCTGATTAATGACATGTGACTTCAGTGTCTTACAGAATCATCTTGCCATCCAAGCTTTACAAAAAGGTTATTATGTAAGGCCTCTTCTATAATATATCTACTTTTCCTCTAAGAACACTGCAGAAGCCATTTTACTCTCACTAAAATCAGTGCTGATATCCCTTATGCCAGTGGTAATTGCTACACAGATTTGGAGCTTGCCAGAATAAGTAAATTTTTGTGGGAAAATTGCATTACTGAGAATGATTACCAAGATTATGGGTTTGGTGCTGTTTCAGAGTTTGCTTTTTATTTTAGCTGTAGGAGAAAGCCTAGTCTTTTACTGGAAAAAATATCTATAGAAAACACTAATCTTATGCAATGGATTAAAAAATCCCACCACATATGGAATTTCAGCATTAATTACTGGTTTTCATGATTCACCATTTCCCTTATCTCCCAGTGCATAATGCAGCCCTTGTGTGCAGTTGCTCTGAGGAAGGAGAATGGGTGAGAGTTTAGAAACTTAAGGGAAATGTCAGAAAATAGGAGAAAGGAGAGGAGAGGTGCTCTTGCCAGGGGCTGCAAGAACTTCTCCACAGCCAGTCTGTGCCTGGTAGTGCTCACCAGGAAAATCTCACAGCTGCCTCTGAAGCAGCACAGGGAAGCACATACTGCGTTTTGCCATATGTTCTGTTACAGCCTCTCAGCTACTTCTCACTCCTGTGACTGGACTCAAATAGCAACTATCACACGGGCTGGCTCTTCTCAGAGCTGTTTTTGCACTCCAGGACAAATCATCCCTTTTGCAGTAAAGCTTTGCTTTGAGAGAAAAGAGGAGTCTCTCTGCTGTTTTGCCTCTCGTTGCTTGTGGCAGGGGCAGAGTTTAAGGTCATGCCAGGGGCCTTAGAATCTCAAAGTACCCAGAGAAGATGCTGCAGGGAAATCCTGAGTACTACCATGTTCCTTTGAGAGTCCCTCTCTTCAGCCCTTTGTGGTACCAACAGAAACAGCCCTCTAAATTCTCATTTTCTATAGCAGATGTGATAGTGGTAAGGCTGCAGCTGTATTTGTCAGCCATCATAACCTTTTTTTCCTGGTACTTTTGTTGGTAAAAAGTGCTGCTCCATCAAAATATTTGAGAGTTTTCTCTGAAGTCTGGTTGTCACATAGAAACCTGGAAGGTTTTTTCCTCTCTCCTGAGTGACGTTTGGAAGGCACACTTCTTCACTTGGGTAGTCATGAGACAGATGGAAGTGTGATAAGGACAGGAGTGTCAGAGGAAATGGGGGTCCTGCTGAGAGCCCAGTTGCTCATAGAGCTGAGCAGGCAGCAATGCAGCTCCCATCCTGGGTCATCCTTTAAAATTATCTTTTACTTCCCCTGGTTAGAAAAAATGTATGGTGAACAAATATTCCTGCCAAACCTCCTTTCCTGGCCTTTCTTTTCTCTATATACCTACAGGTATGACTTGATGCCAACAAATTAAATGATCTCAGGTGCTATGTATTTGGGCTTACATTTTCTGGGAGGAGAACTTTCTAGTCTTTTCTTAAGCCTTTAGTAGCAAAGCCCACCTTTGCTGGGAGGAGGCAGGCTGTGCAGAAGGCTCCCAGGTGTGTAGCTGTCACAAGCCTGAGGCTCCACATGGGTACTACTGTTTGCTAATTGTGGTGAACCCTTTGGTACACCTCTGTGTGTCTCTGCTCACAGTAATAAAAACTGACTTGGGATAATCCAGTAGAAAGGCCTAACAGCCAGATGAATCGATATTTATCATATCATGTCAAAACAGAGCTACTGGTTCAGGCTCTCCCCTGGAAACCTCCTAGTTTTACTGCTTATTGCTTTTTACTATGGCTTATAAAACTAGAATCTGTAAATCATGTGAATGAGAGGAATGACAATAGTAGGTATAAAAACTAAGATCAGGAAAATTTTTTTTAACCAAATTATTTCTCTAAAGTATGATTTTTTATATTTCTCAAAAAGATTACTGTAGAATTTTGTGTTGCTGTGCAAGTGCACAACACGTTACACTTCTACCTTTCTATATGTTTGTTCTGATTACTTTAACTTTGTTTGGAATGTCCTTTGACCTAAATGGAAACACATTTTTAGAATAGCCATTGAGATAGACAGAATTTTCCTTGGGAAGTGTATTTCCAGCCCCTTGGGAAGTAAGTGATTCCTGGTCCATGATAAAACAGCTTTGGGGTGGGCTGAGTCCAGGAGGCTCTGTTAGCCGATCTCTTAGTTGCTCTTTTGTTTCTAGATTCTTAAGATTCTTACTTTGTAAAAGTCTTCTTTTGTTTTGCTTCCTGAAATGTTTGAGAAGTTGCTTAGGTGCCAGTCATCAGCTCCCCCTCCCACCCAACTGAAGGCACACTGCAAATTTGGTTGTTTCCCAAATGGTCAGACTAGGTTCAAAGGAAACTTCCCTAAAATGAACTACTACTTGTCTGAGAGAAAATGCTCTTTTCTTCCATTTCTTTTGTATTTGTTGTTCATGGTACTGTCAGTAGAGAAAGACCTGCGCATATTGGTGGCAATGTTACATAGTGTTTAGTGGTTAAGAGCTACAGACACATTAAGTGAGCTGATTCAATAATCTTTCACCTTTGGCTGAGTAAGTGATGTGTTACAGCAAGGTGGTTACACAGTCCTGAGTGGCTGCAGAACATCACGTCACAAAGCGCTTTTCTGCTGGGACATAGTAGTGGTTCCATAGTGGGCATGCATTTTGAGGTAGATACTAAACAGTGTACGTCTGAAGACCTTGGATGGTGTTACCACTTAAATTTGACTGTTTCTTGTGAATTAAGCTACATGATGTACACAGAATCAAAATTTGTGAATGTATGTGTATGTGCGTTGATGTCAGTGAAATATGCATAAATACACCCATACAATGTCTGTTAGATGTGTTAGTGTTATATTAATAGCAGTATTAATAGATAAATTTGCCTACTGTAAAAAAAGGTAGTGCTGAAAATGTGTAGGTCTTGCTAAGAAAATAAATTACAATAAGGCAGATAAGATCAAAATGAAAAAATAAGATCACCAGTGAAAGGAAAAACATTTTGTGTGATCAATAGACAACAACAGCAAGAGTAGTAAGAGGAATGTGCAAACCCACCTATTTGCATTGCATAGGGTAACGTTGTCCTATTTTATGCTGGGTTTGATCTGCAAGTCAAATGGTATCCAGAATCATGGCATGATATAGTTGATTCAACTCTCATCCATTTTGTTTAAAGACTACAACACAGGGTATCTGTAATATAGGACCGTACATATTTCTTGTGGTTCTGATACTATTAAAGCTACTTAAGTGTCATGACGTGTTTATTTATGAGATCATCAAAGCCACGTAATAACTTTCTCTTGGTTAGCTGTTTACATGTGTGTAATACAGAGCCAGATTGTGCAGCCCACAGCCACACTGGTGAGCACTTACTCATGCAAGTTGTGCCACTGACATGAGGGTTTCGCAATCTGGCCCATAATGTATCAAAATACAGGAGGCCAAGATCTTATCACTTACAGTCATGTAAATCTGGTTTTAATCCATTTAAGCTCCAAGTTAGGTACCTAGATATAAATCAGTGAAATTTTGTTGGCTTCAGTATTTTATTCAGTGGAGCTGCTCTGATTTACACAGAGAAGATCAGGCCCATTAGATTTGCAATTTAGAAATGCATTTGCTCCACTGCCTGTATAAACATTACGGTAGCTGAAATTAACATCACCACAAAGAAAGATTATTTTCAACACTGGCTATTTAAAATATCTCTTTGTACAATATAAGCAAAGAGAATTATGTCAGAGTTAGAAGCAAGAAGGTTTAAGAGTCGCATATGTCTTAACCTTTACACTGGCTATGAGTACATCAGTTCCTACAAGATGAACTGCATTATAAAGTAAATAGATCTGCTTTAAAGAAAGGTCAGGACACATGTTCTGCTAAAATCTAATTTCAGTCTATTGCCCTATAACCTACTGCTCTCTGGAATACAACAGATATAATAGTAAAGAGCCTGCATTTAATTATCTGTGATATAAAGCCTCCTTATCCTCCTGAGAATATTCACAGGGATAATAGAAGGCATTCTCAAAGTTCTGTATTTACTTCTGTATAGTGAGTGCATTCTGTTTTAACTGTCTTTCTTGCTTTCTGGAAAAGTTATTTTAGCACCTTTTATACCCTTAATCCAGTGTTATATTACTTTTATGTCCTGAAAGACTAGAGTGTTTTACAGACCCAAGCAAACCATATTGCAATGCTGTTAGCTAGTGGTAGGTTCCTGTGAGTGCAGCAAGAGCCAGCTTTGCTCATCATCCTTATATACTAACTGTTTGCAGCTGCCTGTTTTTAAGATGAATTACATTAGGATTCAATAGCTTAATAATAACATTAATTTTGCCTGGCAAAAGCCGGAAGAACGTTAAAGTGAAGGTTACTTGCCACAACCTCAGTGTTAGCCTGACAGTGAAACACCTATAGATAATGTGTAGACTTAAATAAAAAAATAATTGAGATGGGCTTAGTCATATTATAATTGATGTGCCATGCAGCCCTAAATCAACATGTCATTTGGAAAGGAGATAGATGGTAAGTCAGCTTTTATTGGTGATCATTCAAGCACTGGCCTGAAATATTTAAAGAAATTTCATGAAATAAAATAGAAAAACACCTGTCTAGGGTTTGGATCTAAATGAGCACATTTTTGTCTTGTGATGGTGCAATGGATTTGATCCCTGGACTGATGGATACTGCACATACCATTGCAAACAGGCATGTACAAACTATGTTCTGAACTGGTATCAACTGCCAAATTACTGAATAAATTAGAATAACTCCACTAAGATCCGAGAGCTGAGGATCAGCCCAAACTGGCCAGCGTGATCCTTCTCACCCGGATCCCAGGAAGAACTGTCCTGGATGCTTTAAAAGTAAATAATCCCTAACAATTACCATATTAGCCAGGTTTTAGAGGTTACCAATTTGATTTTTGCAGATAGATAAGGATTGACTCCCTATAGTTTGGCTTCAGAAAGTCACTGAGCCAACCACGTTCATAGCACACACTTCTACCTTTGTTCCTCCATCCATCACCACCTCCACTGTTTGAAGATGGTTGTGTAATACATAAGTGAATTAAAACTTCATATATTTATGTGTATACTTCACTGGAGTTCTATGCAGGACAGTGATAGTCATTTAAGGTAATCTGTCATCATTTGAAATTCACCATTCCTGTGCAGACCAGAATTTCTGCAAAAAGGAAGAAAATTATGGAAAAGGTAAAAAAAAAAAAAAAAAAAAAGGAAAAGGAAGGAGAGGAAACAGAATGGCTCCTATAGATGTCTCAGGAAAATGAATAGCCTGAATTCCCACATCCATGAGTACCTTGAGATTTGGATTGGAAATATCTTTGAAATTGTTACACAAGCAGATGTGACATTCTCTTTTCTTATGAAATGCCTTACTGTATTATTGTCTTGTTACAACATGCTGCTTTGGTAGAGTTTATGGCAAAAGCTTCTTGTAAGAAGCACATCAGTTTTGGTCTCATTGCACAGTTGATGTTACACCCACAAAGGTCCTCCCTGCTGCCAGTCTCCCAGTAGCTGAAGCACATGGAAGGTCTTGCAAATACCAGATTAAGTGTTTTGCTGTAGGCTCTGATAGGCACTGCATGGTGATGAGCTTGTAGCACTCTTTGAATCTTCCAAGGGGAAAAAAACCAAATTAAAAGAGTCACAAAATTAATACTATTTACATAAGTAAATACTTATGTGAACTGTTTCAATCTTGTTGCTGATCACTTTTCTGACCATGTATCTTCAAAAAGCCTTCACATCTGGTGAAAAGCCACAGCACCAAATGACTTATTGGGCCACTGGTACCTGCAGGTTATTTATTTACTTTTACCTTCTGTGTCTATTTCAGGGGTCCCCATGGACCCCACTGTCAGTCTGGGGTTGCTCTAGCACGACCACTTTGTGGAGTCAAAGGGCTGTGATGACCCACCTGGGTGGGGGCAGAACTGGGCTCTGAGAGACCCCCTTGTGGCATGTGCTTGGTGAGTCCATAGAAGTGCTGCAATCCAAGCATAAAAGATGAGAAGGCATGTGACTATGTGACTGTGTTGGTGAAGCTGGTTTAATCATCCCCAAAGGAGAACAGTAAAATCCACCTAGAAGCAAGAAAAATGCCTCTAATTCTCCTTCAGGGAGCATCTCTATAACTAAATTTCCTATTCCAGTGCAATGAGACCCAGCAGTCTCTGCAGAGATTTCTGGTTTTATGGTTTCAAATTTTCTGAGAAACCTTAATACTTCCACACAGGAGAGTTCCTTCTGGGGCATTAAAATACAGATCCCTAGGACCTCTCTCCCATTTCTTGCAAAATTAATGGTAATTACCAAGAATGATTAGCAGGTTCAGTGCTTATTAGTCTTACTTTTTAAAAATCTGAAACAAATGTTTTTTTCTTCCACTGTAACTGATAATTTAAATTTCCCTTCTTTGTCTGTAATAAAAATTGACGTTAAAGGATGCCTGAGGCAGTGTAATGAGAAAATGAAATTAGTTTTTCAGTTGGCTGGTCAAAAGCATTTTATACATGATAATAAACAGTTTATTTTACTCTTTTGCTTATGACATAATAAATGATAAAAACATTTTCTTGAAATAGAGATTGCCCACTTTGCTATAGAAAGCACAGGCTGGGATGTTTTCCATTCATGAGGTCATATAACAGCTCTAGGGAGTGTCTGCTTTGCTTAACCTTTTCTTGGTTGTACACAACAGTGCATTCCCACACTGAGCATAGCCAAAAGCTTAGGTCTTCAAGAAGGAAGAAAAAAAACCTTTACTCAGGAGTGCAGGGTAATTACACTGTGTAACCCAGGAGTAAATCTATGTCAAGGCATTTCTGAGGTGTGACTCAGAATTTTATGTAGTATTCTTAAAACCATGCCAAACCCTGTATTCATGCTGTTTCATTTGCAAACAGTTGAGCACAGAGGGAGCCTGAGCAAGGGAAGCTGGGCAGTTGCACTGCACTTCTCCTCTCTTTTTTTCCCTCTCTTTAAACTTGGGGAGGGTGGGAAATGGGAGTGTTAATGGTTTGCCTAAGTTCTTCATTGCCAAACTATCCACTGTTTTCTGGGGTCATATTGAGAATGTTTGCAGATGTAGGGGAAAAGAGGCTTCATTGTTGTTCAGGGTTCAGTGGAAGCCCTTGACCACTGACTGTTGTCCCATTTCAGCTGCCTACCCTCGCATTCATCTTGTGCATGAATTGTAAAAGCCTTTTCTTCACAGAAGTTCTTTCTGAAGTGAACATATGAGACTCCTTGGATTGTTTAGATTGATTATAGTGGCTTCTTCAAAGCAAGAAATCAAAATAGGTGAGTGGTGAGATGAACACATAGCATATTGATAAATGTGGTTACATATATGAAATGGGCAAGAAAAAGAGAGAGAAGCTGAGTTTCTCACATATGATTCTTACAGTTCTTGACAGCTCAAACTCCCACATGCTTGAATAGTTCAATACTGGATTAGTGTGATGTCTGCTTGGCGGATCCTGGGGGGCACAGGCTCAGCAAGGAACACATCATTCAGGATTTTGGGGACAGCTCGTAAACTGTCCAACTACTGGCAATCCCACTCCAATCACAGTCAAACTAGAAGATGGAATGGGAGTAGGGGGGAGAGAAAGAGGTTTTTTTTTATTTATGTTCCCATAATTTATGTTCTAAACTGTGGTTAGTCCATTTTTGTAGAATAGTGCCGAAGAAGCATTTATTTTTAAAAGAATATGAATTTTATCCAGCAAGCTAGAACATGCCTTATTAGCAAGAAGGAAAAGCAGAATGGACATGTAAGCACTGAACTCAAAGTCTGACTGTTTATTATTTTTATTTAATGAAACCTATGGCAAGACTGCCATTATATTTAATAAAGCCAGGAGGCTACCTATTAATATCAGGGTCTGATCCTTTTCCTATGCTAAGGAAAAAGGGAATAAAAGTATGTGCACAACTTGTTTGTGAGTGGCAAGTGATTGTGTTGAATTGTGCCCTTTTGGTGTTTAAAACATATTGCATCCTTTGGAATTTTAATAACCACACCAGTAATATTAATATTTCTGTTAACATGGTGAATAGCACCACTTTTATTATGTGCCAGGCTAGTTTTCACTAGAATAATAAAGATTTAACAACAAAGAACTTGTTTGTGTATTTCTACTCATATAAGTTATCCTGTTGAATTACTAGGAGTCTTCAGGAAAGGGGAGATTGCATTTTTGGTCAAAGTAACATAGGGTAAGACATGCAGCATCTATATGATGAGTGAAAATCTTAAAATAAAATGTGGGTGTGGGTTTGTATTAGGAACAAATGTGACACTGTTGTGTTCATGAATCCAGCAAACAGACCTGAGTCCTTATGCAATAGATAGAAAACTAATATCAACACTTAAAGAATGGTTTAAGTTTATGTTGGAAAAACTCAAGTGGCCACCTGCTTCAGTTTCCAAGGGCAGCCCCACTCTGACAAGGGTGGAGGTTTTTTACAAATGTTTTGAATCTGTCCTCAGAAACTTCATCACGGAGAGCCATTGCATCTTCCACTCCTTGTGAGGCTGCCCAGTGCTCCCCACTGTAACCATCACACATGGTTACTCTGTGCCAATATCTTCTACAGACTTTTGAAGATGCTGCTGATCTCCTTTCAGTGTTCCTTTTCTCTATCTCACTTCTTTCTGCTAAATAGTGCAAGTTTGATTTTTCTTCTTGAAGTAAGTGGAATTCAAACTCAGCTCAGGTACTTCCTTTCAGTGGGATATCATAAGGATAATTAAACAGCAGGAATTATGAACAAGAAATACAGTAATCTTTAATTCTTTAACATCCTTAAATCACAGCATATCTACTGGAACAAATGCAAACTACTTGGATGGATTATTTAGTGAGTGTCAGTGGCTTCTACTCACAATTACAAAACTTGTTTGGAAACACAAGCTATGGATGTTTCACAGCCTTTAGGAAGCAGCTTACTAGCAGTCCAGGTAGCTGTGTCAATCTTCATATGCATAAGGCAGACCTAGGAATGTGAGAAGAAATGCCACCCTTACACCCAAGATTACAGAATTATCCAGGATTTTTCCTTCAGATACCCAGAAAACTTGAGCAAACGTGAACCCTGTGGCAACAATAGCAAACTTGAACCTGTAGAGAGCTGTAATTAAAATAGAAGTTGTTCCATGCATATTGGGCTGTTTGGGGTTTTTTCTTTTTCTCCAGTGGTGAAAATTGAGGCAAGGCCTGAAGAAAACATAATTCATACTTTGTATTCTTACCTTGTATAGGAATTTAAATAAATTCTAAATTCCTGAAGGTTGTTGGGGGTTTTCTTAATGCCAAAAATTCAGCTATTTCCTAACTAATTTTCTTGAAAATGAGTAAATTGATGTGCTTGCTAAAATAACATTTGCCTCTGCTTAGCGTTTAATATAAAAGTTTCATTTTAGATAAATTACTCCACAAATACTTTAATTAATTCAAGTGTTTGTCATAAGTTTGATGACAAATTGAATTAAGAATTTCACTGGGCTGTCCCTTCATGGGGTGTACAGAAGAGGTCATGGTACCTTCCACATGTCTCTGACTTTCAATAATTTGTCAAGCCCAAGGATGAGCAAACTGACCTTCCTTTTATTTTAAAACTTGATTACAGAAAATAGTAATGTGGGAGGAAAAAAAAATCAAACCTGTTTTGCAGAGGAAGCAGTCACTTTTTGGCACTGAATGTTACCTCTCCCTTTCCGGCTCAGCCCCCACTCATGTACAGTGTCCATACAGATGAGCTTTATGGGAATAGAGGCTATTCTAACATATCAAAATATTTACCTTGTGCGTTTCAATACAACATCATTAATTTTACTAAGCTCCCATTCTCAGTAAGTGCCAGCTGTCTTTGGGTTTCCAAGGCACTCAGCTCTGATAAGTGAGCTCTTGTATTAGCACTGCCACGGTCAGAGGTCCATGTCAGGTCAGGACCTCTGCTCCGGGGGAGAGATAAACTGATTTAAAACTACCAGAGGAAACAAGTAAAAGGGAAAAATGGAATTTATAAAGCTTATGAAATGTCATGAGATATGTTGCAGCCTTTTGGACAATGCTGAATGCAGTTAACCTGGAGGAAAAATGGGGAGATAAAGGATCACCTGCTACTGGAAAAAGATCTGGTGCTAAGGATGAGTGGGACATAATGAGACCTTTTTAGCTGTTTCAGCAATGATGCTTCGATTTCTAGTAAGAAACTAGAAAGGTATAATTAGGAAGAATTTTTTTTCTTCTCTACAGATGCAGCTTGTGAGCTTTATTTAGTACAATATAAAATCCAGAACAATAAACCCATCATATTTAATTTGATTTCACAGTATAACCTTTGATAATATTTGTCTTTTTTTGGTTATGTGGGTAAATCACATGGCTATTAAATATGGAAGATATAAATCACAGTCAGTTAAATGATGGCTAAGCTACTGTCAGACCTGATTAAATTGGTGTGTCAGTAAGATTATATACACAACATCCATGGAACAGCATCTCAGATATGAGCTGTGAAATTGAAAAAGAATCCTTCTGGAGCCTCACACAAATGTGACTCCCACATGTGAGAAGTAATCCTCAAACCTTCAGACAGTCTTGTTTGAGCAAACCCTGGAAGTCATCCCACCTACCTACAAAGGCCATCTTCATCTTCTCGTGTTTATTTGTATCAGCTGCCACCACAGGAAAACAGCAGGAGACCCATGTGGAAGGCACTTAGGTGCAGTTATTCCTCCCTTTCCTCTTCAGAAGGCTGTGCCCCTGGGGAGCACTGGAGTCAGGGAGAAGGCAATAGCCTTGAAATCTGTGCTTGAAGCATTTCAGAGCAGGATTTAGCCCTGGTTGTTCAGGGTTTTAGAAGACAATACTGTTTCATCTATTCTCTGTTTTCTCAAATATGAAGCACTTACCATTGAAGTTCAAATGTAACTTTAAAAATCTTTTAAAAGTAAATTCTTTAGTTCAGAGTCAATGGAAAAATTCATGCTGGAAATAGGATTTTTTCCAACTATCAAATCTGGTGTAATATTAAATGTGTCACAGAAGAATTAGTATTATCTCTTCTCAAATGCTTTTCCTAAGGTTTGTTGATGAGAGCAAGTGAAGGTATTAGGATAAGGTGAATTAGTTAAGCAAATGCAACTGAATTGGAGATCAATTTTTTTTTCAAATCAGAAATAAATTTATTATATATATCACAGTAATGAATGTCTATCACCTTTTTCAATTTTGCATTTTAAGACATTCGTTAACACCAACAGGATGTGTTTTAATGCTGTGTAGTAAATCATTCCTTGCACAGTTTCTATCCACAAAAAAAAAAAAAAAGGAATCAAAATAAGGTAATTCTTTTCTCTTGTCTTGTCCTAATAACACTTTGCATATTTGCTTAGTGGGAGACTTCTGCAAAATCTAAACTAAATAAAAAGAAAATGTATGTGTTTGAAATTGGAACTAGACCCAGTGAAACCAGTAGTTAACCAATCTTGAAACATTTTCTGAGGTATTTTAAGATGGTATCATAAACTTGGCCGAATTTGGCTTTGAATGAACACAAAAGATTTTGATTTGGTCCTTTTCTCTTCTGTAAGTTGTTTGCTCAGGAATAGAACTGCTGAGAAATACAGCCAAAGAATTGCATAACTCACCATTCCTGCTGCAGATACAAGAGCCTCACAGTTGCAGCCTCTCCCCAGGTGCACCACGCATGGATGGCTCTTGTTTCTGCTCTGCCAGATTTTCCAGAATAGACACAGTACAACTGCATTATCTTGGCACTGCCTATTTTAATTTCTGCATGGCTACATTGCTTTTCTCCTCCATTTTTGTTAAGAAGGGCTGGAATGGCGCAGAGTTTTGTCTAAGCTTTGACAGGAGTTGTTTCTTGCCTATCAAGAAAATTGGGCAAAAGCTGGATCAGACAAGTGTGCACATTTGCCATCTTGCTCTGCTCTTGCAGTGCCGATTCCTTTGTCAGGGATAATAACATCAGGGAGATGACCTTGTGAGGTAAACCACACATTTATTCAGTCTCCAAGCTCTGCGAGCATGTTGGTTGAAGTATGATCTTTGTCAAGCCCAGAGATGTAATTACCCTGAGAGTTAATGCTAATTGGTTTATTGAGTTTAATTGGATATCATTAAAAATACTGTCATCCTATGCAGGAACTAAGACAATATTCTTCTAAAGGAAGAATGATGATTCTTCATTGTTCATATATAACCTTGATTTTACATCTTTATTTCACAACAAATTTTGAATGGGCAAGGTCCACCACTGAGGACATTCTATTTTTAGTTCTGCCTACTACTCAACATTTTCCAAACTTTTGGATGAAGAACTTGATAAAATGTTTGATAATATCTCTAAGGTTAATTACAATTTCAGCCATGTCCAGAGACATGCTGTAAATGATTTAAAGAATAATAAAACTATAGAGGTCAAAAGAGCTGATAAAGGAGGTTTCAGTCATCATAATGAATAATGAATTGGAATAATAAGACAGTTTTAGTGATGATTATCAGAAATTAACATGTGATCTCACTAAAGAGTTTCAACTGCTCTTAGACTGTATTAGTGATAAACTTTTGGGAAAGGGGTAGTTTACAATTAATAAGGTTATTTTTTTCATTGCTAGGACTGTAACTCAGTATGGTATATATTTTTTAAGGACAGAGACGTTTAGATGATCCTAGATAAAGACTGAAGTAGAGTTTTGGCTTTGGGTGCAGAAAGTAGAAAAATGACAGCATTCGGGCTCATTTATTTGTAATTAAGACACCAATTAAAACAGTATAATCGCCCTTTATTGGGGTCACAGTAAAAAAACACAAATTAATTTCTTAAAACAGGAAAATCTTGGCCATATGGTCAGCTAGCTACATTATGACTGGGGAACTGAAATGCTGGGGAACTGTCCACAAAGTCCAAATATTTTTTACCCTTAAAAATATCCCAACATCCACCCCAACTTTGGCTCCCCCCCTCCCCCTTTTGTTCCGCTACTCCAATATGAAAAGGGATGAAGTAATCTGGACTTCCTTCTATTTGTTTCATTTCAGATGTGATAGGTCCTGACCAGAGTCCTAAACCCCACTGTTCTGCTGATAACATGCTCCTGGTTGCAATGGGGAGGGCACCTGGAGCTTCTCTTTTTATGATGGCTGAATCCCAACACAGTCAATGCTGATTCAAGTCATCTTCAACACTTTTGCAGGTAAAATTTTGCAGAATTTTGTCCAAAAGGGGCAACATGTAGAAAATGGAGTATATTGATTTTCCCAGTTATTCGGAATAGAAAATATGACGCTGGAGCATATTAAAGATAAGGATCACAGAATGCAAAGCCTTTATAGAACTTATTTTAAGCTTTCTTTTTAATATTAAAAATGTGTTAGTATTTCATTCTACTCTCAGGCCTGTTTAGCTGGTTCCCTTTAGTGTTTCTGTCTTGTGGTTACTAAGGCAACTCAGTCTTGGAGGCAGGAATACAATAAAAATATTTGTGTTATTTACTTTCATTTAAAGGCATTCCTTATTCAAAGATTTCTTTTTACATTAAAGATAGCTAATTAATTTTCATGAAAAAATATTTTACAAAACTTTAATTATATAAAATGTGATACATTTTGAAGATTGTTTCAAAATATTAAAACTAGAGTCAGCATTAAACAAATTTGCTCCCAGATTTGTGGGACAAAGGGAACCCATATAAGCATAAGCCAATGTTTAATAGCCGAATTTAACATGGAATTGAAAAGCATTTATATGGGAATGCCTTCATCTCTTAGCCACTTCCCCAGCCATACACCTCTGTCCGAAGACAACTGTTGGTATAATGGTCTGTTATCAGGCCATAAGGATCAGAGCTGGACAGATCCCACACTGTCCAGCCCTTGCCCAGCTGGGTGGTTGCAGCTGCGCCCCACAGAGTTGCTGTTCAGGTCAGCTGAGTCCTATTTTGACTTTAGCAAAGTTTTTCTGCCTGGAGGTTTTAAAGACCTTCATTGTAAAGCAGCAGTAAGAATTTCACTGTTAAGCTTGTTTTCCTATTTTCTAGCTGGAAGTTGGAAGGATTTGAAACTCATCCAGGGATTTGAAACTTCAGCAGTTTCTCTTCTTCTGAAATACTTCAACCAGGCAAAGAAAATTTTCAGGCTGCATTATGACCTTAATTCCTCCATATAACCCATTATCTGCTCATTATTGAGCTATAATAAACATGGAGTCCTTCAAGGACTTTTTTTCCTCCCCAAATCACTTTAAGAATGAGTGCCAGCAA
Organism: Pithys albifrons albifrons; assembly: GCF_047495875.1. Lineage (NCBI taxonomy): Eukaryota > Metazoa > Chordata > Aves > Passeriformes > Thamnophilidae > Pithys > Pithys albifrons. Next base: position 10,421,344 of record NC_092469.1, on the reverse strand, counting down.
TGTTGAATCAAGGGCATAATGTCAAATGGAATAGGTTCAGAGTAAGCAGAGTTTTCTTTGTGTTATGGCTGACATCTTGCTTAGATGGGTGCAAGTTTTTTTAAAAAAAAGGGCTGGAGTTTCTATCTAAGAGTGAGCTTAAAGGGGGGTTCCCATCAGTCATTAACTCTATTTTTTTTCCTATGTATCTTATAGCAAACCCAACCATAACAGCATTGTATGATTTCCTGGATAACATGTAGTATGATAAGTTAGATTACACAAGTAAAGTGACAATGTTTGCCAGCAGCAGCAAAGACGTTATATAAATAAACCAAAGTTAATTAAAATATTAGAAAATATAAATAATCCAAGGTTAGTGAACATTGTTTCATTTTAAATTAATAAATATGCGAAGGTAATGTTTATAATTAAAGCCATAATTTATCTTCATGCTCTGCCTGTTTAATAAGAGTAGTAACATAATGTTACATGCAGAAATGCAGTAATAGATTTGTTTAGCACTGACATTATAAACAAATGTCTCAGTCTATTTATTCTAAGTTATGATACAGATTCTTTTCACATGCATCTGATGGCCTTTAAACCATTTAAAATGAACTACATTAATGTAATCTAATCTTGATACTGAACATAACATTTCAGTTTGAATTATCCAGAATCCATGATCCATTTTATTACTCACAAAGCACTTTATACACTTATGATAATGGCAAACCTTGCTCTGTTATTTAAATCCCATTTCAGATGGGAATTTTTTATTATTATTTTATTTTTAAAACATTTTTGGTAGTAAAATACAAATAAAGAAAAGTCAATGCTCAGTAAGCCCTTTAACAAAGCAAACAATTCAGCCTTTTATGACATTAGCAAATAATAAAGAAAAGATCTGACATTTACACTTGATGAAATTTGATGCTATAACAGAGATGAAGAAAATGGAATGGAAATCTCACATGATAAAACCTGTCCATGAAATTCAGATGGGTCTTAAAAATGACCACTGCTAAATATTTTGGGAGTTCACTCACTTCATTGAGGTCCATATTATTTTACTGGAAAAATCTGTCCTCAAAAGTCACTTCAACACATGCAAATAATCTCCTTAGTTGGAGTTATTCTGGTAAAATAATAATGAGGGACTTTTAGGAGTTTTATTCATGGAAGAAGGAAGGCAAGGTAACATGGTAAAGAAACAATCAAATTGAGGTTTGTAGGAATTAGAATGGATTTGTTATAGTAGTCACAAGAATTGGATTTTCCTGAAAACTTCTGGTAAATATTCTTGGAATTTGCATTTAATCAATTTGATTTTGAATTCAAAGTATCTTATCTTTATAGTTGGTCTAAATTTTCAACTTATGTGCTCATGGCTGTATTTTCTGTCATTAGAATGTGCATATTAACTTATAACAGTGGAATTTATTTGTAGTGAATTCTCCCTTTTCCATAGATGAAACCTCTTTGTGCATTAAAGTAGCACAAACAAGACCTAACCCTGAGGTGAGCAGCTACTAGCACCTCCCTTTAAATAACCAACGAAATTGATTAAATACTAGGTTTGTTTTACTAGACTTTGAAAGCAGAGTTCAGGTTGTCTTTCCTCATCTACTTTGTGGGCATCATAATGACACAGAGCTGCAGAGTCAGTATCCAGTTCATACCCAAAGCAGTGCCGTGTGGATTAAGGAAGATGACCATAATAGCTCAATATTATGAATCAACTTATCTGATAAACTCACCAGCCTACAACAAACAAAGCAACAAAAGACAGTAAAACATATGCAGCATCTGAATACTAAATAATAAAGGAAAAGAACATTCTGGATTTTATGTTCTTGCTTTACTTCTGATGTGTCACAAAAATAAGCTCCACAGCAATTGTGTTTGCATAAGGTCATTAGTAATGTATTGCCATTTTAAAAAAGCAGTTTCAGAATTGTGTCATTCAATCCTGTGGGAAAGTTTATCTTTTGAAAACTTCACCTTCAATGTCATACCCAGCAGAACTTAATCCTTAATAGAAGTGATGCCTGAATATTTCTTTTCTCTTTCTACCTGCATGTCAGCAAGGGATTTCAATAGAGACATAAAAGGCTGAACTATAGCTGATGTTATATGGAAAAAAAAAAAAGTCCTTATCAGAGACCTAAATTTACTCTAAACCTGTTTCCCTATAGTACAAAAAAATCAAATGAGCAAAAAAATCCAGTGAGGCATGGAATGTATAGAATTTACACATGTAATGAATAAAAAGTAGATTTTAAGCAGGTAAATGTGATGGTGTTTTAAAAAATGGTGTAAAAGAAAGTAAGGGAGGCAGACGTGTCAGAAATTATGTGATTTACATTGTGGCTCTCTCTGAGAGTCTCTGTGAGGGTTTCAAGGCATGAACACTGTTTTTACCCAAGACCCTTTAAGATTTAAGCGCAGAGGAGAATTAGGAGTCAGCAGTGGGTGGTATGAGTCAGTGGCTCATAATTTTCAATCCCAAGACTAGTGCTCTCTGTTGTGTTGGATAACTTGTTTATTTGATGACCATTAAAAAAAAGCTCTAAAATAAGGCATGTATTTTGTGTAACTTTTAATTGTCATTATTAGGACATAAAGAAGTATGTTTAGATCCCTATTTTTTAGATGTTTCATTGTGACAAGAGAAAGGTCTCATAAAAGATTACTTTAAACACCGTATTTAAGGGCAGAAAGGAAGAGAACATTTTTACAAGGAGTTAAAGAGCAGGTTTTATCTGTATCATTCACTTTAAATGATCTTTTGTAATAGACAAAACAAGAAAGGTACTCTCAGACGTGGTGCCACCGTATTTTCATGTTGATTGCACTAAGTGCTGAGAGTATATTCCTGGTAAAATCAATGTCTGTGAGGAGGGGGAAAAAAAATTAAAACAGCCAAAAAAGCAGCACAAAAGCTTCAGAATTTTTCCTTTAAGTGCCTCTCCAGGAACAAAGCTGTGCCCACCAAGGGCAAGAGCAGTGGCCAGGAGGAAGGAGGTGGACAATGCAAGGGCTATCGTGGGGTGAAGGGGATATTGCAACAGGAAGAGCATCAGGGTGAAACATCTTCATTAATTCTATCATTGCTTTCTTAAATCTTCTTGTGTGTTCACTCACCCTTGATCCCAGTCTGTGATATTGCTGCAAATTTAGAGTAAACACCTCTCTTGAGGATGGCAAAAAAAGAGAGAAATCCGAACTGTAAAAGAAATAAAATAAAATTTAAAAACAAACAACACCCCCCAAAAAAACTAAAACAACACCACAGAAAACAAACAAACAAAGGATCCCAAAACAAAGGAGGAAAGGAAAGCTTGGTTCAATAGCACCTGAAACTGGGAGTCACAAACCCAGATACAATATCACCAAATTACTGCAGTGCTCTTTGACTAGAGAAATCTCTTTCCTTTTCTTCTTCGGCAAAACCTTTCCTCAGAATAATTATTAAGGCAGGCCTGGGGAACTGTGTTCATTTCAGAGCTTTCATTTTTAGAAAGACTGTTTAATATTTATATAAAGCTCATGTTAAGTTTATGCACCTGTCAAAATACTAAATTATATGATAGTGATTGCAAAATGAGCTATTTATCAGACAGATGTCTCTACCCAACCTGGCGCATGCAGCTCCGGAGGTGCAGATCCCCCCCTGCCATGGGGAACTGGATCGGGGAGGGGTGAGTTTAACCCTCCTGGCTCCGAGCACTGCCAGGGCTGGAGGAGCTCTGCCAAAGAGTGCCCCATCTACCACAGCACTATAATAACTTTTTCTTGACTTAACGCTTGTGAAGCACAAGTAGCTATTCTGATGTACAGCTTACCTTCATGTTTCCCACAGCGTTCTTCAAAATTTGCCTTGTTTAGGTATCAGGTGGCTGCTTTCTCCAGCTGTGGCCTTAGGAGTGACAAAATGATGTAAGGATACGTTTTCGGTGGAAGACAGATGTTCTCAAGTAATAACTCTATAATCAACAGGATTGTAGAATAATGCTTAGAGGTGTTAAAGCCTGACCTAGGCCCATGGTAAATTGGGACTGAAATGTGCTGTTTGTCACTGCCGGGAAGAGGTCAGAGTGTCAGGAGTCTGAGTGAAGGGGCAGAGCTTGAGTGAAAGGTCATAGCAGGAGAGGATGGAGATATGAGAAGCTGAGTAACACAGGGCATTAGTAACACCATAACCCATAGGAAGTTTAAGCAGTTTGCTATAACTTTCTCCAGACACCTCTGAACTTGTGCCTTGCATTTGGTGGGGTTTATCAGGATACCCATTTGCCTTGGGGCCACCTCAGCTGCACCCCTGAGAGCTGTACAGTGCAGTGTCTTATTTTCATCTTTAATGGACAGTTCCTGTGCATCAGAGACCCTTGCAGGTACAAACCTAGCTATATGTTAAAAAAAAAACAAGTATGGTGGTCCTGGACCTTAGATGCTTGGATCTGGCCTCAGGGAAACAGCATGGTCTTTCCAGCTAGGCTGCTCTCATGATATCTCAAAGAAAAATACAATGTCTCTATATCCAAACTGGGCTTTTGCTGCTTTTTTAGAAAAAGTTATTTATTTATGAAGAATAAGCTACATGGGCTTCACTCTGCTTTGGAGAGAAATTCTTTGTAAATATGACTAAGACTCTCTAATCCTTGTTATAATAAACTCCACTGATCTGAGCAGGTGTATATCACAGTTGCTGCTTTTTAGCAGCACAGCACTTTCTGCATGATCCATGAAGCAAAATTTCTCACACTGGGAGAAGAACAAGAAAAAGGAGAGGGTAAAATAACTGAATTCCTCCCTCAAATGCAAATCCATACCAGTTTGCTGCTAATCTCCTTTGAATGGCTGTGCACTCAGAAACCAAGAGGAAACCAGCAGCCTCTATCTGGCTGACAAGCACCCCTTGTATTATCCAAAAAGCTTGGCAAATACCTGGTAAATGTATGCTTGGAAGCATGCAGTTGTTTTTAATAAGTTCTCAAATTCAAAAGCCATTAGGGAATTTTGCACAAACTATTGAAATATATTAGCATAATAGAAAAAATATACTATGTATCACTTGTGTACCCTGTGTATCTGTACTTATTCCAGTTACTTAATGCATATGTTAAATCCTCAGGGGAGAAAAACAGTTTTTTACTCAGTTTCCATTTTTTTTGATTCTGTGTGATTGATTATGAATTATCAAGCTGCTGATATATCTATAGAAAAATACAATGCAGTAGATGTCTAATTATGACCTGAAGTGAAAATGAATTATAACTCTGCTTGATACTTCTTACAATTTGCTGCATTATAAATAAGAGTGATTTATTATTGTTTCACCTACTGCTCTGCGAGTGATGGATCATAATAGTAGATCATCATAATTTTGAAATCAGAACGGAGCTGTTTTTTCTTCCATATAATTCAATTTTAACTCCACTACTAAGGTTGTTGAGTATCACAATTCATCTACTTTACATTACATTTTATTAGAAAGAAGATACATTAATCTATCTGGTAGCTGTTCATTACTAACATCTGTTTATGAGGCTTTTCTATTAAACAGTCCAACAGTCCAACATACCTTTTGATAGTCTCTTTACATTTTCAACATGACCTACATGGCAACCACCAAAAAAAAAGGACGATCAAGGACCAGGATTGAAAAGGAAGTTTTCCCCTTCCATGTGTGCTGTATATTTAAAGCAGAATACTGTACCGTGATTGCAAAGTTTCAGTTCAACATGGCCTTAGTGCCATACTGTTCAGTGGTTCAACAAGACCCTTCTTGTATGCATTTGGTTCTTGGTAGTGGTTTATATTCAGATATTCCGTATGTTAGCCCTGTTAAAACAGTAGGTCTGGGTCTCGTCCTCTAGCAGGGGTACAGCCTGTCTGAGGACCTTCCACTCCTCCCTGTTGTGAGGGTTTGCATATGCTCACTTGTGCACAGATAAACCTCTAATGAACCAGGAGCATGGTGGCCATAAATCCAGCCTGTGGTAGATACATGAAGCCTGAAATGATTACCTATGCGAGTTTTTAAGTAACATGTTTGCAAAATCCTTCCCCACAGAAGGCTGAGAGTCTCCTCTCCCTCTTTCTGCCACCAAATTCTCCTCCATGCTGCACTTTCTTTTTGATGCTTCATCAACCTGCACTCCCCTTCCTGCTCAGGGGCCCAGTATGATGCTACATAGCTAAAGCGTGGCTGAAGCAAGAGTGCCAGTGGCAGATAATACAAACTTTATATGTGAAAGGAAGTCCACTCCCTAGGGAGAAAACAGCCTTCTCCAGCTTCACTGCTAGCAAGAGGAGCTGATGGATGTTTTGGTGGAACAGATCAGTCACCAGCAGCCACCACTGTGTTCGCAGTGCACAAAACCCTCACAGCTGATAGTGATGGACTCTATAAATACAAGGCTGTGTCTTCTAAAAATCTGTTTTATTTTAATCATCATATTCATTTAGCCCTTGGCTGTGTCCAAAAGCCCCCAGCTGCTTATTAAGATTTCTTTGAAGAGGACTGTGCCAGAGCAAGTGTCCAGAAAAGAGCTGGCAGACTGGTTGTCAGGGGCATGGAGCTGGTCCCTGCGGCTCTGCTGGGCCTGCAGAGAGCTGTGGAACTGTCATGGACAGACGTGCTGCGTTTGGCTGCTGAAAGGGAACGGGAAAAGTATGAAGCAGCTCTGCAGAAACAGGCGTGACTGTCTGCAGGACAACAGAGGTAGTGCTGGTTCATGTTTGCCCAAGTACTAAACCTCAGCTGATGTCAGAGGCTTGGGAAAAAGGAGAGAGATCTGGACTGCCCATGGTGAAAGAGCATCCATTTTTTAGGCTTGTATGTGCATCATGGCCTGAAATAGACAGTGGAAATACTACTGAAAACTGCCCTAGATGGCTTAATCTTTATTTTTAAAACCAATGAAGGATTCATTGAACATCAGATAAATTAGTTCAGTAGTTAATTGTTATCTTAGTTTAAAAAAAAAGTTTAGGCTATTTCTGGCTTAATGATTAAGAATTTGAGAGATGCTTTCCTTCTCTATCCTGTGTCCATGAGCAGACAGCCTGGGTTCGCTTGTTTGAAAGGATTTATGTGAGCAGACTGGAGTTCATAAAATGTTTTGAAATTACTTTCTGGCTGTTTACATTTCAAAACTGGAGATTTTCTGCCTGGACATAACACTGCCAACAATTTCTCTGACATCCAATTACTTTTTAAATTTGGGTGAATGAATATTTATGATTTAAAGTGCATTTTCTCTGAATATTCTGCAACATCAGTTCAAAATATTTTTTATGACTGAGTCTACCATTAACTTGTAAATGTATGGAAAACAGGGACAAACAGAGTAATTGTGTGGTTGCATCCGCTCAGCTCCTTTTGTAACAGAGGGTTTCTGTCACCTAACAGCTCTTGGGAGTCTCTGAGAGGAGATAGACGGTGTCAGGAACAAGTCACTGAGGTCCACTGCAAACCTGCAGCAAGGAGTGACACTTGACAAAAGGAGGTGAGAATGGACTGGGACAGGGTGTTCCACCTCCATCACAAAGTGACTCCTTCTAATTGCACCTGAATAAAATATTAGGGCAAAAGAAAGTAGTTTGCATGGTGGTTGTCGTGTTTATGTGCTGTCTAGATAACGAGATGTCAGTCTCTGGAGCCACCTTTAGTGTATTCCACAATTGCTAATTTCATTAAATAGCCATGAGAAGGGAGTACATTAACCAGCCAATTTAGTTTTGTTTTTTCTTTCCCATTATTAACTTACTTAGATGACTTCTCCTTTGTATAGGAAGGGAAATGTATATCAAATTGTATATCTCATTCTTGTTTATTGAAGAAGAAGTAAATTTAAGGTTCTGAAATCTTTCAAGGCCAAACTTTACTGGACTTCTGAAATCGGGGAAGGAATGAATAAATAAAAAAAGAGAGGAAAAAGGAGAAAACTCTAGATGCATAAATGAAATGTGTATGTATATACAGTTTTAAAGCTCCTGCTTTACAACTGAATAAATAACTTCTTGAGCAATAATTTATTTTCATGCTGTTAATTAGAAGCATAATTAATTTTTGTAGATTATAAATAATGGTGCGCAAAATGTCATTCCCAGCAGATCAAACAGAAATAATATAAACATTCTTAAAAAAAACAAGAACTGCTTGCAATGAAACTAATGAAACTTGTACTAATGAAAACTATAAATTTGTGTCTGAAGTTAGTAATTTATTGGTAAAATGCAAGGGTTCATTAATCATTCTGCTTTCTCTTATAGTTGGCACATATGGAAGGAAAATTTCTATGTTTATCACTGCTTCAAATAAACAGTAGCATAAGTAGATTATTCCCAACAGAAAGATTTTTCCCACACCCTAATCTCAGAGCAATCATTCACTGATCTAAATGAGCAGTTACTTAAACTGCTAAGAAGGGATGCTAATTAGCCAAGGAAAACTAGGCAAGAGTATTTAATTTAAAAAACAAAACAACCCAAAAAAACCCAAACCCAAAACCCCAACAACTTATTTTCCCCCTGCTCTCTTATTTCTAATGTGTTATTTACTTATGGTTTGCTTGGACACTGTCCTCATGATACTAGCATACATAGGCATGGCTTCTGAGGAGGATAAGTTCTTACAAACTTTTCTACTCCAAAGCTTTGGTTTTAGAGCCTCCACTAAGCTGTGGTTACACCTCTCCCTTCCTAGCTGATTTAGGTGTGTATCGGGGTAAAAATGGGAATGAATGTGAGCCCACTTTGCTCTCTGCAAACAGGGAGGGTGGATCTGGGTCTGTCTGAACTCTGAACACTTTAAAATATGTGAATGTTCTAGTTTTTCTGCAGATGTTTTATGCTTTTGGGTTTAGACAGCTCCTAACAATCTCTGTGCCTTAGAAAAAAATATCTTTCAGACTTTTATGCCAAACAGTACCTGCAGCATGTGATGCACAAACAACATCAGAGCTCTGCTAGACCTGTAGATAATTTTGGGTCTCTCCATAAAGAAAACTTTTGCTATGAAGTCAGATTGTCAAGATTTATTGATGAGTTGTCTTGGCATCCTTGAGCAATGTCTTGAAGGTGAGCCCAGAAAACATGCCCTTTTTGTTCAGAATCAAATCCTGGCAGCCTCCTCTGATGGTCCAGTCAGCAGTGGGGAGAATTATGTGGCACTCTGGAGACATAAGGAAGGAAGATGGCCCCAAGCCATCAGAATCCTTGTTCCTAATGTCTGTCCTGGGCACAGACCTGTCCCTCTTTCACAGCTCCATGAGTGCTTAGCAGAGAAGCGTTTGGATTACAGTCACTTCTGGGACAGGATTGGTGTCAATGTGTTAATATATTAATCCTGGGACAAGCACATCTGGTTGTATGTCATATGGCTACAGAACGGATTATTTTCATTAGATGTCTGGTGTTTTTTGTCAGCCACATGGGTAGATTTTGTGCTTGAGGCATCCCTCCATCACAACAGCTTTGCAGTGCTAACTGTCCTCCTCCAGCAGAGCTGGTGCTGTACCCTAGAGATGTGTCCTGTTGTTGTTTCCTACCTGTGGTCTTCAGTACTGTGGGGTCTGCTGGTGGTCATCATGTGAAAAGGGACAATAATCAACACAATATTGGGGTAACACAATATTTTCATGGATTAGAAATTTTGCTTTCAACTTTTGGTTTGATTTTACTCATTTTATTCTCCCCTCTGACTTGCCAGTGTAGAGGGGTGTAAGGAAGCGTCTTTTGGAAAATACGTGGACATGTCAATAGGCAACGAATGGCTGCAGGCAACCTTTCAGATTTTAAATTTATGTATTTATTCCATTAAAAAATGAAATGATTCTACAGAGAGCAGAGGCACTATGCAACAACAGCACTATTAGTGAATGGATGGAACACATAGCATATGGATGAAATTTTGGAACTGCCTCAAATGCCATGACATTCATTCACCCCTGCTTCTAATTCCAGCGGACAATGTTTTAGAGAACTTACCTCATCTAAGATATAACTTATCTCCCCTTGATAAACTACATTCTTTCTTTCCTCTTATCGTCTCTTTTTGAAAGCACAAGAATCTAAATCTCTCAAACACTCTTCTGCAAAAATCCTTCTATCTCAATTTTTGCTTTAATTCTCCAAGTAGAATTTTAATGTGTTTACAGACATTTTCAGGAGGGTTGGCAAAGAGAAGGTTCTAACAGATCTAGGTGTTAGAGATTTTGCTGATATTTCTAGAAGGCTGCAAAAACTGTGTGTGAAAGGTAGAAGTGCAGCTGAATGTTGTTGAGCCCAGGAAATAACACTGAGTATATTCCCATGTACAGAGATTAAAACCTGAGCCCATGTAGAGTGTGTAGACTGGTCTGTTTTGTCTGTGAGCTGTGATTCACCAGTTTGGCATTCTGTTGAGTAGCCAGGCATCATTGTGGACCTTTGATGTATTCTCCATTAAAATGCATGTGCTGTACTTCTGGAGGATTGATGAGAGGTGGAAAAATTGAAGACTTAGTAGAAAGAGAAACAGAGTAAGAAAGAATTCTCGTAGGCTAAATAGACACAATTCATGTCAACATGTGAATAAATACCTCATGTACCTATGGCTAGACAAAAAACACTGAAAGACTTCAGTGCTCTGCTGCATTTTGTCAACAAAATTAGTAGCATAGAAAATAGTTCTAAACAAGAATGAGACACATTCTGAACTAATGCTTTTGTGTTCAAAGCATTTGGACATTTGTGATTATGGGTTCTGTTCTTATCTCTGCCATGGGCTTATTTTAAGATTTTAAAAAATCTTGCAAAAAACTGCCCATGCTTCTCCTTCTCTATTGGTACAATGAGAATAAAGATATGAACCTGATCAGGATGTTGTTAATTATAATTTGTGAAATGCCTCTGAGAAAAGTACTAAGGACATGAAAAGAAGTACTATCTTATACAAATTTATAACCATTGGGCCTAAATACTCTGACGCTAAGTATAAACTTTTTAATGACAAATATCTTCATCTGTTCAGTATAATTGCTGTGAAAACTAGAAAAAAACAAAACAAACCTGAAGTTGAGAAAGCACATGAACAATTTGTACTTTAGTGGGAGTTTTATTTTAAATCCTGACCTCCAGATAAAATCTTCCATTGGATAGATGCATGATTGTGTATAGTAATATACAGAAATAATTTAGAAAGGAAGGATTCAGAACTGTGTTACTGAAAGCATGAAAAACTCTCAAGCCTTTCCTGTTATCATCCTTAAACAGTGCTTTGGGCTTTTGTTCCTCTTATGATAGATGATGCTTCAGTGTTGCAATGACAAAGAAACTCCTACTCTGAGTTGTAGGGGGGATAAGTTAACAGAGATTATATATATGTCCACATAATAAATCTACTTGCTACCAATAGTGTGGTTTTTTTCTGTTATTGATGATATGTAACTGTATGACTACTTTCCCTCATGTCATGGTTAAATGTAATGAGGTGTGTTCAATGGCAAAAATGTTAAATTTCTTCTTTGAGAAAAAGAATTAGTTTTTGAAAAGTATCACAAAATAGCACCATGGTGGAGTCTTTTATTAAAATGCTGTACAGTGGCTTCTTATAGAGATTTATGTATCATCTCTGATTGTCCTTATTCTGAATTACTGTTATTTTTTTACTATTTTCTGCCTGACTGAACAACTTTTATTTTGACCTGTTACAGAACAGTGAATTCAAACACTTATACAAGAAGTTAAAATCACAGATTCTGGCCTTTTATATCAAGAAAGAAAGAAAAAACCCATATGAAAATGCGGCCCTCTTCCTCCAGCATCACGTTTTCTATATGGAAACTAGATGGAAACTTTGGTTTTTATTGTTTTTGTTTAAGAAACAGGAATCTGAGGGATAATTATGGAATGGGTAACTGACATGCTGTACTACAAAGCTACTTGGCTTACACAGCTGCTCAGAGAAGCAGGATGGTCCCTTCTCCTTATACGATTTGGTGCAATCACAGGGCTGCCACAGCATTTCTTCAGGCCTCTGTGGGTAATCTAAACCAAAAAGCACATGCAAATAAAAACTGAGGTGTATGCTTCACTAAGGTGCTCCTGTAAGACATCTAATTTCATAATACAAGCCCTCTCTAACCCAGCCATTAAACTGTCATATAATTAAAGCCTTTCTTTGCTAATTGGTAGGTCATTAAATGTGTTCTGCCTCATGGAAACCTAAGGAAAAGGGCTGTGGGAGAACCTTAGGAATCCTGTAGCAGTTGCACGGGATGTATCCACTCTTCTGCAACACTGGGGGGCCAGTTTTATTAAAGGACATTGAAGACTAATCTGCCTTTGAATCTCACTGGGGTAACCACAGAGGCTGCCTTGCTCTTGCAGTAAGACTCCTACCAAGTTGATTCAACTGGGGGTTGTTACCTATTCTGTTTTATGTGCATTTTACGTTGATTTTGCAGGCATTCTGCTACTCATGTGAGATACTTTTGAGTGCTATGGGTTTTTACAGTCTAATCTAGAGCTTCTGAAATGCATACTCATAGGATGAAACAAAGGAAGGGGTACTCCTAAGTGCTCTCAGCTGTTGTGGGTGGGTCCTGTGGCCTAATCTTACAGGACCACAAACTGAATGGCTTTTGAAATAGGGAACTCAGCTGCAGTCTATTCCCTGGTGGCAAACTGGGATGTTCCTGTTAGTGGTTTTCACCTTTTGACCATGACGTCTAAAAATTAGAGAGAAATAGAAGATAAGGGAGTTAAGCAGTCTCATATTGGAGAAATGCTTTACAAGAAGGATGAGCTTGTTTGATTTGTACATAATAAACACCAGGTGCCACACCATATGTGTAAGCTGTGTTAAACACCATCCTGAGTTTCAGGAAAATTTTTGTACCTTGCATCTTGTTTTCCTGAATCAATTCATACTAAATTTCAGATGGGTGACAAAACCTCCTAAACATTTCAGATTCACTCATTACCACTGCCCAGGAGAAGGGAATATGTAAACATGTAATAATGCATTCAAAGCAAAATACCTAGTGCTTGTGGAGCTCTTTAAATCTTCAGATGTATATTTTGCTTGGTTTAAAGACATTATATGAATGATATAATTTACTATATGGATATCAAATTATGTTTGTGGAAATATTTGTATTTTATATATTTTAGAACATCTTGCTTGGCATCTAAATGCAAAACAACTTCATTTTTACTGAGATGACATGGTCCTGAATAGGAGCTATCAAGCAATAGAATAGATAATGACCCATATGTAACAGTTGCCTTTAGATATACAGCCATGTTTACAGAGATTATGGGAAGGCTTCATGCGCTTCAGTGCAATTTGCTGAATACAATGTGGGATGAAATTGCTGTTGTTGGAGCATAGGACAGCTTTAGAAATGAGTAGCTTGGGGGAGGAATGCCTTATATATTCACCTGAAACAAAAAGCATTAGTAAATTTAGATGACTGTTCTCTTGAAATAATTTACAAAAATAGCAATACCTTTGACAGTGAATTCCAGTTAATTGGTTTACAATAAGAGAGCACTTGTTTTTTCAGGAACAACTCCCCTGCGAACCTTCCCTAATGAAGTCTTGCAGATTTCTGTCCAATTTCTTAACACGTTCTGTGTCAGCAACTTTATCTCTTCTCATCACATCTTCTCCATGGCAGTACCTCAGAGTCTTTTTCATATTCCAGCCCTGTCTTCTGATGAAGTTGTTTAATTTACTGTTTTGTAATCTCTCCCCAGTAGCTCATAAACTCTTGTGTAGTTACAGGGGCAAAAGACAGCACATATCCCTGCTAGCCCAGGGGTAAGCCTGTCCTTAGCATGAGCAGCCAGCAGTAACACTGTGAGAACATACAGGGACAAAGTCCTCTGACCATCTCTTTAATGGGGACAGTATCTGGCTCTGTCTTTGTGAAATCTTTAGCAACAATCCCTCTGACAATACTGCCTATCTGTCGAGGGGAACTGGCCAGCAGATTCAAAGGAACAGACAGAGGCACAAGCACAAAAGACTCATTTCTTTAGGAAAGCAAGCTAAAAATAATTTGGCCTTTAGATATCTGCAATACGTTATAAATGCATGGTATGTTACTACACAATACCCTTTCCTCTATCCCCAGAAAAAATCTCTGTGTGTATATACACATTTATTTATTTATTAAGTATGATGAAGTATTCAAGGGTCTCTCTGTAATGTTATCCAAAGCATCACTGCATGCTGAATTTAAAATAAAATGAATGCAACTTCACTGTAAGAAAACCTGCAATTAATTTATGAAATATGTACTGAAATGGAGGAACACATCTTCCAGGGAAAGTTGTGAACACTTAATGGAGAGAGCTAATAGGATTGGCCCAGCATAGTTGCAACTAATAGTGTGCAGTGGGATTTTCAAAACCACTAAGGGAAAAAATACTTTAATAAAACTCCCATACTTAATCTTCTCATTGTTGCTAAGCTTCCATGATATGAACTTCTAACTCAAGTTAGGAAATATTCTCCTTGCTAGACTTGTATCTTCAGGTTATGAAATTGGGAATTCAGTTTTGTAAAGCATTGTTGCTTTTCGTGACACCTTCCATAGATTGTCCTGTTTTATAAATCATCATAAGCCTACCTTAGGTAGTCATAGAGATATCTGAATATCAAACCAGAGTAATTCTTCATTGCATTGAAAAAGTATGATATTTATGAAGCCCTAGTGTAGTAAGTGGTATAATTTGGATGAACAGGAAAAGCAGCATGTTTTGGTATTTCCACAGGGGTAGACCCATGTGAGATGTGCCCACGATGGCAGCTCTGTACAGTACTCATGATTACTGGGAAGGCAGCAGGTCCTGAGCTTACGTAAGCATTCTTTTTCATGACAATTTAGCTGGTTTCCATGGAGATAATTATGTTGTCAAAAACTAAGGGTAAAGATTTCAAGTGCAAGATAAATAGGAGGAGCACATGGACTTCCAAACAATAAAGATGTTCTTCTTTCGCTCTGTAGTAAAAAAAGGCAACTGTAATCACAGCAGTGAAAGAGTGAGCTGTCTTTGCAATAAACATTGTTAGCATTCAGTATATCAACACTCTGTATTTCATACTATGCCTCTCAATACCTTTTTCTTTATGATCATGCTTTCGGTGAATAATAGTTTTCACCAGTTACACTAGAATGAGGCCACCCTTTAACTGGAATAAATCAGCTCAGCTGGACTGCAGTCAATGAAACTGTGCTAAATTAAAGCTGAATTAAGCTGTGCCAAATTAAACCATTTGGGAATTTGACTTCACATTGTTCACCTCCCCTGCCAAGTGATCAGGTCAATAATATAAACAACAGAAGACAGATATCTGATGGATTTTTTTTTCCCATAAGTAGAAGTTCCCTTCAACCCTCCAGGTTATTCAAGCCAGTATTTTGGTCAAGCTTCTGGCTTACCTGTTGCCCAACCAGTTCCTTGCTGAAGGTGCTGGAAAATCCTGTGTTTTAACCACCATTATGGTTAATTAGTAAGGCAGCACTTGCTTTTTCTTTTTGTTATTTCTTCTTTCCCCTCACCTCTCCAGCCAAAGGCTTATAGAAGTTAATGACAAATGCTTATTAAAGAGATGGACCTGCCGTATTTCTAAAGACTATTTATATTGCTGGTCTGTGAAACTCTTGGTTGAAATTGCTCCCAATTTGTTAACTGTTGGCAATACTGGGAAAGAGTCTGGAGAAATCCTGAGTGCAGGCATCTATGTATACCAGAAAATAAACTGCAGGTGAGTCAGAGCATGTTTGTCATCTCTAGAGCCACATCCATATGTTACAGATTTGTTAGCTATTGGTTGTGCTGTTAACTTGTTGGCCTTGCAAATCACATCTAACATCAAAATAACAAGGAATACCCCACTTGAATGGGCAATATGCTCAGTTTTTTTTAAATTTAGAAGCTACTCAACTCCAATACATGCAAAATATTTCATATGTCTTGTTGATTGTGGTTCTAAATGTTAACAGTACAATTGGGTTGCCGGAGCAGAGGCACCCAGTGACAGCCTGCTGTAGGCTGTCAGAGCTGATCCTGGGTTTATGAAGACCTTCATCTGCTGGGATGTAGGAAAGACAGCAGAGAAGCCTGTGATGTGAAGATCCTCTTCTCAGTGGGTGATTATTTGTACATATATGCCCTATGTTGTACACATATAATTTCTGTTTTCTGAATAATGCTTACTTATGCACTAAGTACATTAGTTATAAGTAAATATTATATTAGAAGGTGTGATTGTATCTTTCAGTAAGGAGAGATATATACATTGCAAACGTAGCAGAGTCTGTATACTTAGATTATTAATAGATGTTGAAACTCTGCCTTTTATTTATTAATCCAATGGCACTGCCTCAGTTGTGTCCTTTGTTTGGCACTGACAAAAGCTTTTGTAACTTTAAACATGTGAGGGTTCTAGTTTTCTTTCTGGGGTTTCATGTTACTTGGGTGAGAAAGATGCCCTGTATGGTGCTGCCCCTCTCCTCAGCCATGCCGTGAGCCTGGTCTGGTCGAGCTGTGTCCATGTTGTCTTTCTCCTTCAGACCAGAAGTCCTCCCCATTCATGTTATTCTCTCATTCTGCCACCTGCTTTTAATCTGTGAATGGGGCTTATTGCTCTTGTTGATCTCATCTGCTTATTTTGTCTTACTATCTTCTAAAGTATATGGTAATTAGCACGAGAGAATAGGGACTCAACCATAAGGAGAAAATTCCTTCACATTCCCTTTTTTCTTTCTGTTGTTTTCTTATACCCTCTTTTCACTGTGGATCTCTTTCAGGTTTTTTTGTTTGTTTGTTTGTTTTATTTCTTCAATATTATGTCTTTATTTCAGCCTTTGGGCTCCAATCTTGTAGTTTCCATCCTACGGTGATTTTTTTCCCCAAAAGAATACATATTTAAGAAACTTTTCAGTTTTCTTTACAAATTAAACAGTGACTCAGAACCTAGCACTGAGTTGTCTGAATTGTACTTGTCAACCCGTGCTGCAGTGAAATGTCATACCATTTAAAGCAATTCAGGTTTTCCGTCCAGAAGTTAGTTATGCTGTAACACTGAACTTGGGAATATTCAAGAACATAAGAACTGCATGAATTTTTGAATAGTATATTTCTAAAAACATTAGGGTTTTTTTCTGTGGAGAGGTTTTAGTATATGCATTTCCAAAGTTACCAGCTAATCTATGGGAAGGGAGCTATTGAAACCTGGTCTTCCACAAACCATAGGTACTGAATGTTATAGGTACTGAACATTAAAGCCTCCCCTCTGTAGAAACTCACAGTAGGCATTTTATCATTCTGAATTTCCAGTGGGGTTTTCAGTGCTTGCCACGTGAGAAAAGAACAAAGGTCTCAGCTGGATTTCTTTGTGTTTGGATTTGAACTTGAAGTCAGGCATATCCCACAGAGACACTCGTTCATGTTAGGGTTACACTCGTTGCACGATCTGTTAATGAACCAGGATGGCAGCCCTGATGGGGCAGGTTCAAGTCATTGTTTATATGATGAAGCACCAGAGTATGAATAACAGATGCACTCATTTTCTGCTTGCAGAACATGTGGTTATGTCACAGAGTAGCACAACTCAAGGGCAGCCAGAAATGCCTTGCGGTACATCAACTCTTCCTCAGGAGTTGTGTTTCAAACCATTATTTTTACTACATTTCTTCTGCAAGGTGTACCTAAAACAGATATTGTGAGCAAAATCTGTATACTCTAAAACAAATGTATTTCTCAGGTTTGTAAAAATCTGAATGTTTTATCCACATGCACCGCAATAGGCAGGAGCCCAGGAGTGCTCAGCAGCAGTACAAAGATGGTGGACAGAAATGCACCCCCTACTCCATCCCCAAAGTAAAAGCAGAAGCAATGACAGGAGCCATGGTTTGTTCTTTAAAAGGCACAAAAGACAGATCTGGTCATTCACTTCTGTGCCTTAGTGACTCTTTGGCATTTAGAGAAGTGGTTTCTTATCCAAGATTTGATGCTAATATTATAGCATCAGTTAAAGTCCTTCGATGGTCGTCACTGTGGTGTCTGCTACAGTTAGATAGGGTTATCTATCAGATCTCCATGTTATTTTATCCTATTGAACAACACTGTGAGATGTAATAGTTGATTTATTCAATGATCTCTGCCTTGCATTTACACTGTCTGCCAAAGGAGTCCTAGGTCCTAACACTTGTATTGAGAGACTTTCAAAAGGCTCATGGGGGATGGCAATAACTCAGATGATATCAAAAGACGATTCCAGTGCCTGGGAGTCTGGGATAGTTGCAAAGTGCTTCAGTGTCCTCAGAGGTCAAATTAACCACAGCATGTTGTATAGCTGCTGTTAGTTTGGTTGCAAATCAAATGCCATTCCTTTGGTAGTGCTTCAGAATGGAACATTTTGTGAGAGTGTTCCTTGAAGCCTTCCAGTAAAGACAATGATTTAAAAAATAAATCTCTGTGATAGGGTTTAACCTTTCATGGAGAGAATGTGTTAATGGCAGTTCTTCCCTTTGACAACTTATTATGGAAAGATAGGCTTAGAAGCTGTTCTCTGCCTTTGCCACAGCTATTTTATTCATTGATAAAAATTCAATGGACTATGGTAAGTTTGCAGTGGGACTGTGGAGAAGAGCAGCAGCTTTAATGTCACAGTTGAATCATTAGGATTAGATTTTCCCTTGGCCATTACTTTTCTTAAAACAAACAAAAAAAATAGTGTCAAACTGAGAATAAATAGGCAGCAATGTCAAGCCTTGTCACTCTTACCAGATCTAGCAGGGTTAGGCTTTCAGCTCCTAGTGCTGTTTTCTCCCAGCATGCTGCCTTTTCCGTCCACACTGTTTTCATTAGAGACAAAAGGGCATTTTTTCCCTTTTTTTTTTTTTTAATTTTGGATGCTGAGGAATTGTGCCAGGTTGAGCTGGCAAAGAGCTAAGTGCCACAGCAGGGAGGAAGATTCATAAATGATGAAGACACAATCTCTTAAACTCCCTAGCTCACAGGTGTTTTGTTATTAATGAAGCTGAAAAAGATGCTCCAAATTATATCTCCTCCTTGACATGAGAGCTCTGCAGCTCTTTGTGACTGAAAGCTCCTGCTCTCACAGGTGTGCAGGATAAACCTGCAAGCCAGAATGAGGAAAGGAGAGAAGAAAAACATTCACATACCCAGGGGATCATAGGCATGGGAGAGAAAGAAAAAGAAAAATCCTCAGTCATTGCATTGTGAAATGTATTCTGTCAATATATGGGAAAAGAGATAACTACAAACTTCATGCATCTTATTTATCCCTCCAGCCCACATACATCTGGCAGCAAAGAGAAGTGTAATCTGGTCTGTAACCCTACACTGACATCCTTTCTATATTTCTACGTAGAGCAACCTAAAAGCTAGAAAGGATTTTTAAAGTTTTGCAAGCTCTTTTCCAAAAACCAACAGTGATGACATCAAAGCTTTGGAACAAAAGGAAAAGGTTTGTGGTTTTTTGGGTTTTTTTTCAATTTTTCGTCTTTTGTCCCCTAGGTGTTAAGACCCGACTTATGGAAAATAATAATACTATACTGGGGTTTATTGCCTTCTTATGGAAGAATGAAGTTCATTTTTGCCTTTTATTGGCACCATCTGTTTCTTTTCTGGCAAGAATCTAAGACAGCATCAAATGGAACTATCATATATGTAAGTGGGCTGGTCCTGAGATATTCAGGCTCTTCTGATCATCAGATGCTCCAGAATCCTGTTTTTCCTTCTCATTGCATAGTCAAAAAAAAAAAAAAAAGACAACCCATCCCACCCAACCCCTGTTAACTAAGTGATAAGACACATTTTCTATTGAGAGAGGTTTAGCAGATAGCAATCCATTAGAGCTATTGACAAATTTAGATACTGTTTTTGGGAAGAGTATCACTAGATTTGTCTTGCATTCACCTTTTTAAATCACTGATGAGATGTGCCCTCTCCTCTTGAATGTGATGCACAGCTGGATGATCAGGGTGACCTCACAGGTCTGCCGTGCAGGAGGAAGTGCTATCATTTGGGGGTTAATAATTTTGCCACTAACTTCATTTCCAGACACCACCTTACTCTTAAGTACTTGTTTTGAGTATGTGGATTGAGCCATTTTCTGCCAGAACCTACTTATTGCTATAAAGGGAGCCTAAAGAATGAAGTTAAGCAAGGTATCTCACAGCGTTATGTACGAAAGCAATTCCAGGCATTGATATAGCAAAGGAATACAGCCTTATTTTACAATTTATTGCAGTGAAATAAAGAAAAATTCAGAAGTCCACTGTTTCTTAAGGGCTTTTATAGAAAATATGTATTTGAGGAGGTTTGGGGAATTTAGTTTGATGTCAAAGTTGAGCCTAAAGAGATCCTCGATGACTAAAGATCTAAAATTAGAAGCAGATGAAAAATAAAGGTAATAGGATCTTGACCTTAGAATCCATTTTATACTAAACAGTATTCAGTGTTTTCTTTGGTTTGTGAGTCAGTGCCATGTGTTGACAATTCATAGTAATCAGAAACCTAGTGCACAGTTTGGGTTGAACAGAGCTACACCCGAGTGTAAAAGAACACCAAGGCATGTATCCTGATTCTGAGCAGCTGAGAACTTTACTTGGCCCTAATGTAATGATTGGTTTATTTTTTGGCTGGTTAGAGGTGGAAAACAGTACTGTTTTAATGAATTCCTACTAAACTGGTTCATGGGTTTCTATGAAATCTGCCAGTGGTGACAGTTTGTGCAGTACAAACGTTTAGTAGGTTTTCAGTAAACAGGGTCCAAATATTGTGCAAATGCTCCATTTCGTGAGAACTCAATTAGTTTCTATGGAGACAATTATGTTGTCATGAGTGTTGTGACTTCAAGTGTGAGATAAATAAGAAGAGCATGGGAACTTCTAATCAGCAAAAATGATCTTTTTTTGCTTTGTAATGACAAAAAAGCAACAGTAACGCACAGGAATGAAATTAAAGTCAATTCTTTCTTTAATGTTGGCAGAGAGTAACATTTTGATATTCTGAATGCAACCTGTGACTGTGTACAACTGTCTCCTCACATTACTTCTCATGGTTCTTCTAAAAATTAGCATCACTTTTTAAACTGCTTATCTGGTGGTAGTGAAAAACAAAACTAGTAAAGCATCTATCAGGACTGATATTTCTTCAAGGATCATGTGGCAGATCAGATGACGGATGCGTACACATTCCCCATCTAATGCTGCACTTGTGTGATGTAGCTGGGTTAGAACTATTTACCGGCATTTTAAATCTCTCTTACTTATGCATTAGAAAATGAAATATAGCCTGTAAGCTGAATGACACACTTAGCTCCCACAAATGCTTGCTGTTCACTCAGTGTATGTTTTAGAACTATGAGAGGAAAAAATAAAAGAGAAGGTTTGGTGCTTATCATTGCTGTAGTTCCAAAGAGCTTCCCGTTACACTGAGCAATACTTTGTTCCAGGGGAATGGTGAGGGGATTGTAGCCTCGGGGCATGACACAGCCTACACCTTATTTCATATAGACCAGAGGCATAAGATTCTTTTCTTGTATCATTATTAGATAGCTGTTGACATGCTAAGGTCTGTTTAGTCAAAGATGCGTGAAGGGGTCATTCACCCCAGGGAGGGAAGATGTCTCCTCGCTCTTTAAGTACAGCTGTGGAGTTTGGGGATGCTATTCAAGGAACAAGCACTGAGCATGAATAAGATATGAGGCTGGTAATTAGAGAGAACTATTTTTGTTTTGAGTAATGAAACAGAGAAAGGGGAAATATACATAGGGGACAAATTTTATAGATTTACTATAGATCAGCATATACCTATGTGTGAGTGTGCATGTTAACAGATATTCACACAGTTTGCATCCTACTTTGCAGTGTAAATAGGAAACTAGTAAATTTAGAATATTTTCTCTTTTGGTACAGACATGCACATTATATATTTATATCAAGGCTCCTTCTTTCTCTTTTATTTTCTAATTCAGTAGCACTGTCTTGGCAACACAAATGGCTGGTTTTCTTTGTTCAGCATTGACAAGAGCTTTTCCAACTTAAAAAATCTGACACAGTTCCAGGTTTTTTTTATCCACCCCTTTTCTTTTTTTTTTTCCTTTTTTTTTTCCAGGGTTTCATGTTACTTGAATGAGAAGGATATATACTGGTTGAACCTTCTGTGTTCAGCTGTTAAACTGACAGCTTTTTCTTCTGCCATGAGAAGGCTTTCAGTAATTTGGATGTGGTGCCTTTTTCCTGTCACTGCCAAGAACAATGCTTCTGTTCAGGCTGACATCAGAGGTATAGAATTGCTCTGTGTTTGACCTCTGATAGCTGTGCATAATAGATCTGTGCATCACAAATACTCCACAAATAGTCTATTTGGGTGCATAGCTCAAGTCAAAACAACAGTATATATTACAAGGATGTGTAAGTCAGAGGGGAGAGAGTTTAGGGGGGAAAAAGTCATTGCTAGACTTGCCATTCTGTATCAATGTTTACAAAGGAGCTATCTTCCTTATGCAAATGGGATATACCCCATCCGTGCTCCTGCCTCAGATCTACTTCATACTGTTCACAATAGCACTGAGCAGGCAGGTTTCTCAGAAGTTTAGTTTAATTCACTTATAAATGCAAGAAGCGTTTGTAAGGCAATTTAGGTTACACTTTCCATTACCGTTGGCTGAAATTGAAGTATGAAATTTTTTGTATGGTTTTCTGATAGTCAGTATGCAGTGTAAATAAGGCAAGATGGCACTAGCCAGTAGGCTGTAAAAAGAAATGAGAATTATTTGGAAGTGGGGGACAGGCGGGCTTGATTTACATACTAGTGGTCGTTATTGTTGTTGTTGATGTTTTGTTTTGTTTTGCTTTTTAATAAAGGTGTTTCTATCCCTAATTAGAATTTTACGGGTGTTGTCTTTTCCTTCTTTTAATCCCAACAAAACTGAGAAGCCTTTCTAAACCACTGAAATATCATAGTGTCTATAGATGTTTTGATTAGGAATAGTATTTGTTATATGCCTGGCAGAGTAAGGTTGCTTGAAGTCTATGGTTTTGATGCATCTTTTTCACTGTTCTGAAATAAGCAGGTAAGTAAAACCAAAAAAGGAAATTACACATCTCTTCCTTTACATCTGGAGAATGAGCTGTTAGGGAAATTGCTTAAGCCACTAAGGTGATTAGAAAGTCTTGCAAGAGAGCTGCTGTATCTCTAAGCAGTGTCCAAAGAAAAAGTCAATGTGGTTTCTGGTTTTGATTTATTCCTCCAAGAAGTACAAGAATTTGAAACTGAAATTGGTGTGGCAAACCTGTTTTGATGTGTCTGTACATAAGTAAGTGCTCAGTGTGCAAGGAGCTTATTCAGTTTATCATCAGACTGATACCATGCTTCAGTGGCACTGCTGGCTGAGCTGGGTAGGCTCAGTCAAGTTGAAACTTGAGGAATACACAGTTCTTTCTGCAAACACACATCAAAGGGTGCATGTGACCACAACCACCTGAAAGGGTGGCAATAGATGTTACATGAAGGCTGTCTCACTCTATCCCCCAAAAAACTAAAGAAAATGGGAAGGCAGGATGTCTTTTAAGTGAAATCCCAGAAGGCTTATGTCAAAGCATTCTTCAAAATAAAACTTTTTCTTACTGCTATTTGAATAGTAGTTGCATACTCTATACATTCTTCTTTTCCTGCTAATTTTTAAATACACTGTTGTTACTATGAGCCCCCACTATTGGTGAAGGCTTTAATTGCTCCACATTTCAGCTTTGCATAATTGTCTCGTGTACTTTGCAAGGTACAAAAGTTTGTGATTTTTTTCTGACTATATACATGTGCAGTGGTACTCTTCATAGGATTATATATTTCTAAATGTAGTCACTAATAGAAATGGAAGATTAATATTTATTAAAACTGTCCCTTTTTCCCAGAAGGCTTTCAAATACCTTTAAAACATCAAAGGTGTTATCTTTATTAGCAGTGTTGCATAGAAAATGGAATACAATTGAGAGGCAAAGCATATGTAGGGGTAAGTAAAACACCACTGTGGTCCATTGTTGGTGCAGTAAATCCATTTATCTAGATTTACATCTGAAACACATTTGGCCCAGTGGCTCCACTGAAATTTCAGGAATTTCAAACTTTTTTTAGCAATTGGAAGGAATTCCTAGTCCAAATGTGCTTAGCAGGAGAAAAATGTATTTAAATATCTATCGTAGGCAAATTCCAAATTGAAATTAAATATATTTTCGTATAATACAAAAAACAATAACCCAAAGATGCAACTGGGAAATGCCTGACTAACCTGTCTAGTAATCTGAGAATTTAATTTGGCTTGTTATTGGCCCACTGTTTACAGAATCTTGTCCCATTACTGACAAAAGCTGGTGTACTATAATGAAATAAAGAAACCCTCTAATATTTTTGTATGAGAAAGACTTTTCTTCTGGTAAAATAGAGGCAAAAGAAAGTTCATATCTACATTTTAAACACTTGGCAGCTTAAGGATAACATTTTTTTCATAGTGCAATTTTATAGCATTAGTAACAATTTGTTTACTGAATATTTTAAATACTTCATGAACTGACAAGCAACTTGGAGCATTTTATGCTAACAGAAAGAAATGGTCAGTGACACTGTTTAGGCACATATCTCATATACATATGCCTTGAATTCTGTTTAACTGATTTGGAGAATATCAAGCATCAGGTTCCAAATGCTAAGAGTTTTAAAACTTACACTTGTATTTTGGGCAAACAATTTACTAATAGCTGTTTCCATTTAAAAAGCTTTTGTATTTTATGTTAGTCATCCACCCACAGAGACAAGATAGATAGCCATTTATCCTGGATTTATCAATACCTAATGCTGGAGCTCTTAAGTAGATGATATAAAGTAGGGCTGTTCCATTGAGGTTTGGAATTTGGAGCTATTCCAAGTTACCAGAGCTAAGGACAGAAGTAGTTCAGAAGAAAGGTGAGAGAAATGTCCTCCTCATTGCCTAAGGACAGATGTACCCAGTGTCATTTTCTCTTTCCACTCTGTACATACTTCATCTGGTTGACTGAAAGGGTATTAATTCCTGAAAGTCTCCAAAAGCTTCACTACTGCAGAACTTTGGAAAATACAATATTGTGGCTGATTTTCTTTTGTTTTCTCATCTTCTGTTAAAATAGGCATCTCCTCAGGAGACACGACATGGAGTTCTGCTTTTAATGCAGTTTCTGGAAGAGATCAAGACAGGTTATTGGTCTGCATTCACATTGTAACTGTTAAGGAATGATCTGTATTCTTCAGAGCTGGCTAAGAGCATTGTACCTGACCATAAAACATGACATTTTAGAAACTATTGTAAAACAGGAAACTATAACAAAATCACAATCTGTACATAGCTTAAGTTTGTCAATTTAATTTTATTCACATAACTTGGTCACAACTTGGATTACAGCTTTTTAAGGAATGGGGCATTGTTTAACTGTGAATTGTTGCGATACTCAGTGTATGGGGAGTCAGTGTAAACCAGCTGCTGTCTCCACACATCGAACTCATGTCACATCAAACTATAAGAACGGTCCCTGACCTTTTGCTGCTTTTCTTGAAGACAAGTTGCTGGGTTTCTATGATTACCAAAAGGCACATCTGAAGTCTACAATGTGACACTAGAACTTCACCTGGGCCTTTCATCTGAAGACTACTAAATATTGAGGGCAGTTAAATGCCTCCCTGACATCCGATCCCGTCAGATCTCGGAAGCTAAGCAGGGTCAGCCCCGGATTAGGACTTGGATGGGAGACCTCCTGGGAAATGCCGGGTGCTGTAGGTTCTAGTCCTGAGGACTTCACTGGCACCGTCCAAGCTCGCTCGGCCGTGGCAGATGAACCTCAGGACTTAAATGGTGGGGCCAGTTCTGCGCACGCTGAGCCTCACCTAAAATCCACTGCGCAGGCTGGAAGGGCACACCCACGTGGGGACAGCCCTTCCCAAATCTTCGTTCGGGAAGTTTGGCCATACTTATACTTACTAAATATTGATTAGCAAAGATAATTGCTAAGGAATAGCAATCATGTAAAAAGACACTTACAATGTCACAAGAAAATTTATGATCACACTTGCCCTGACACTGCCCAGCTCACAACTGAGCACTAAGAATACTGCAAAGGTATAAGAGGACAGGTGTTTGAAGAACATCTTTTCCTCCTCACTGCTCTGTTTTATTCTTTGCAAACGATGAAAGATAAAATCAGACAGGCTGTGTAAAAATAATGCTCCCTATTGTAACTGTGGCTCTTGCAGCATAAGAAGAGGAAAAGATAGTTAACTTAGAAATATTGAATAGCTTTGTGAAGTCAGGTTAGTCAAGGGCCACTATGAGAAGAAGTAGGGTGATGCTCTTTCTTTCCATGACTGTCTCACACAAGAACTATACATAGACAAAACTGTGGTGCAGATTTTTGGGATAAGAGCAGTGGTTATTTGTCAGTATGGAACTGGTCCAGCCCTCAATATGTAGGTTAAATCCACAATAGACCAACAATATCCATCTTTTATTGAAAAGATTGGAGAAAAAAGGCATTATTTCTACCTTTGTTAGCATAAAAATGATCTCTCCTTTCTCTTCTTTTTCTAGAAAGAACTGGATGCTTTGAAGTCTGAATCCTGCCTTTTCATTTGTAACTGAAGACAGAATTTTAGTTCGGTTCCTTTAAAAATGGACATTATAAAAGAACTCCCATCATGTTGGTGTCTACTATTTAGTTCTCATCAGCTTACAACTGCAGTGAATTGGAATGAATTATTCATGTTAGGTGGGTATATTTAAAGGAAGCTCAAAGCCTACTGGTTTTCTTTTACCAAATCTGGTTTAAGATAGCCTAACCAATCCCATTATGTACAAATTTATGAATATTATATGTATACTTATATGCTGCATCAATGGGGTATTCTGTAAGCAAGCTGCTTTAGCAGGAGTTGACTACATAGTGTGGTAGTTGCTTTTGGTTTTTAGCTCAGTAGAATAAATTGCCTCCAAAGCTTTTTCAAAGTGGAAACACAAAATGTTGTATTTTGTGATAGACCTTTTCTTCAAATTAATTTTACTGTAGAGAAAACAGATTTCTTTTAAAAGCTGGTATTTATGAACATGCCCAATCTAGACACCCTTCTGCCAGCTGGGGCAAGGAAAAGCCCAGGTTAAGTTCTAAAGGTTTTCCTAAACAGTGTTCTTTTTGTTTGATTTCTGTTTGTTTGGATGTTCTTCTGCTAATGGGTATATGTAATTTTCAATTATTATTATCTGGAGCCATCTCCAAAGGCAATGAACTGTGGATGTGTATGAAAGAGAAATTTGCCAACTCGCTGCTTTCAAAATAATATAGGAGACTGGAACTCAAACTGAAATGACCTGGTGGAAAAATCCAACAAAATAAATACTGGAAACTTTAAGTAGGTAAAGGCCTGATTTCCAAAAGAACTGAGACTAAAGCTGCAATATTTGTCAGAGAGTGAACTCCTGATACCAAGCCACCAAGCTTTCGAGTAGTTAGAGATCAGTGCAAATAGTCAGGTAAAATGTGTTTAAAAAATAGAAAATTACATGTAAATTCTACATAAAGAAAAACTTTATACTTCTGCCTAATGTAATTTTACATTCCTTTTCTCCCCTGTTTTTGTACCTAGAAACTTTTATCTAAAATAACATGGGAAAAGAATAATTTTTACTTGATTCTTCGTCTTAGAAATACACATTATTGATGTCTTATGGAACTTTTACTGTATTTTTTCAATGGAAGAACTCATGATAGTCAATGCTGTCAATGGATGTCTGTTTATCTGTGAATCTTTTAGCACAACAGGTTTGCTCAGTCACTATATCTGATAACCAGATGAATAAATCAGTGGTTGTCCTTTTGATGGTACTTGTTCACATGTATTTATTAAAAGAAACTGATTTAACTTTTAATATTTTTCTCATGATCTATAATAAAGCAAATACCTATTTTCAGTCTCCTTAGAGACATCTGGTAAAAAGTACCCTCATCTTCATAACAGATCTGGAACAGTACTAGTCCTCTCGCCCTGAGAACTATTGATTATTACATTGTAGTAAAATACATACTAAGATTTAGTCTCCAAGGCACTTAGACCCATAAATACCATTGATTTCAATTGGAATTATATTTCTCCATGAGTTCAGAGAATTAGGTTTTATTGGAATTTTTTTAATATAATTTCACTCATCAAATTATCTTTGGTTAGAAGGCAATGAACAAGTAACAGCAGCAGCCTTTGACTCTCCTTCAGATGGAGTTAATTCTGTAGGCAGCGTTAGTGTTGTGGAAAAATAGGCGGAGAGGTGTGGGTTTGGTCTTAATCTTTTACTTGGGCATAGTGAGAGCCTCAGAACTTTCACCATTATTACAACTATTTCTGGAATATGCTGTGCATTTTCGCATAATTACGCTCTTCCTCTGTCCTTCCTCAAGAGGTTTCCAAGTAGTCCCTGGGGATCAATGTAATAAAAGAGTACACTGTGGATCTGCTCTTTCTTTAGCTATGAAAACAGGTGTGATGTGTTTGGCTGGGATTGACCTTGTGCAGTTTATGTTCTTAACAGAGAGCATTGATGGCAATTAGAATCAATTTAGTCTTTTTGATTGAGTGACACTTAATTTGACTATCTTTCTTTTCCTTGGGAATATATTAGTTATTTCAGACTGCAAAATTATCAGTTCATTGAGAAATTAGAGCTGGAGAACTTTGATGAATCATTGGGTTGTTGAGATTAATACAGAAGAGATGTAGTTCCTTGAATATAATTTGGTTTTTATTAACATGCTAGAATGTGAAAGAGATGACAGTGTGTAGTGACAAGAGCTTGCTACACCACTCCCTGAAAAACCTCTTTGTTGAAAAGACACATTTATACATCCGGTTAGACTGACATTTGTAATCTCTATTTAGTTGTGAATGGCCACACAGCACAAAATGTCCAGGGCATGGCCCTGCATTGTCTGAGGGGTGCTTGTTTATTGCAAACATTATGTGTGAACGTCATGACTCTGCAGACTTCATGACACTCTTGTTTGTGCCTTTAGATCATTTCACTGAATGGAAGAGAAGGGGAAATAGAGGCATGTGTGAGGACAAATGATGAGATGGAAAATTTTTGTGCACCAACAATGCAAATGGTCCTCTAGAAACACTTCCTATAGGAAGTAAAAAGTGAGAAGATGTAAAGCTCTTAATATGTTACCAAATGCAAATTATTTAAATTCTTTCATTCATTTAGTTGGGAATTTTGAATTTGTTCTGTAATGTATGTTGTATGTGTAATGTAATGATGAAAGGCAAAACATGTGAAATCTTCTTGACCTCAGTTTTCCCCTCTTCTTTTGTCCACTGCTTGGGAAAGGATAAGTGGTCCTGAGATATGACTGCTAGCTTAAAGAAAGCCCTGCCTAGCAGCAACTGTTTTACTCCAAACATTTCTAATCCCTGGTGGAGAAAGCAATAAAGTTCTGTGCTTCAGGTCACGTACCTGAGTACTGGCAGTTCTTTTCAATATCTTAGATTAAATGAACTGTGAAATATTTGTTTTATTAGAATAGCTTTAGTTAACTTGTGAGTTGTTTTCTAAACCATTTCTGTCCAGAGCAGCTTTGGAAATCAAGTAGTATGTATTGAACAGAGTGTTTAGAAACATTTTCAACAGTCTGATGCACAATGCTTCATTGTTCTGATTGTTGAAACATTCATAGAGAGCCATTCTCTCTTTGAATGCATACATAAATCTCAGGAAGACTAATGGGCAATTGTGCACATGCAAGGAGAGCAGAGCTCCTCAAGGATTGCTGGTAAAGGTGTACACAGGAGGCAGGATTTCTTGATGAAAAGTAGGCAACAGGAGTAAAGGTTTCTGCTTAAGGAACTGGAGTAGGATTCACAAGGTCCATGTAAATGGTTGGTTGTGCTACATGTTTGTGTGTGGGTGCAGGTGCCAACACAAACTCTGTTCATGCTCACCTCAGCAGGGCCCTCCTGCTCTGGGGGAGAGCAGGGACAGGGGGGTCTAGGAAGGTTTGGCCTTGAGATAGTATATCCTCTACAGGAAGCATCAGTGTGGACATTGGCTGTTTAGAGGAGGTTCATCTCTATGGCAGACAAATCCACAAAGACATTCGCATGTAGGAACTGCACAAAAAACTTGCTACCAGAACGATTTTGCTGCAGCAGAATTTCATATACATGCATTCACATCTGTAAGAACACTTTTATCTCTGGCATCTGGAAATGCAATAATATGTTTCTGCTTTGTAGTGAGTTTCTTGGGTGTTTTTCAGGTAAGATCATCCTGAGCAGTATTCTTGTAGAGAAATTGTGCCTGGAGAGAATGAATGTCCAGATTTTGCCAGAATTTCTGCCATTGATGAGAAATTCTGTAATGGGTGAGCTGTGAACTGGGGATATGAAGTCCTTATCTGATGAAGGTTGGCCTGGCTGTGTGATGCCAGCCCCTAACTGGCAGTCAGCCCCTTAGCACAGATAACAGGTAGACACTCCCTCTAAAAAATAAATTTTGGAGTAGTGCTGGCTACTGTTTTTCTGTTATTGATCTCTAGGTTTGCATACAGCCTTTAGTGAGGTGCTCAGTTAGAGTCATGTTATACCTGGCCTTCTACCTTCACCTTATCTTACTTGTCAGTGGACTTGAGAAACTTATCTAATATTTAATGGGTGTTAGGTTTAAAAAATTTGAGAAAAGGCTGAAATAACATTTATAGAACAGACAAAGCAATTAAAGAAGCCAACAGATACTGTATCTGTCCTCTTAATCAAGAAGGATTACCTGTCTATCCTTTGTCTATCACTTTCCAAAACTGTCAGAAGAAGAATACACTAAAATAGTCACCTTTCTTCACCTCCCAGAAAAACTGCAGTAGGGAAAGAGACTGAAATGAGTGGGAATTGGCCAAATAATTGTCATTGTCACAATTCTACTCTGAAGCTTGTAATAAATGGGTTTAAAGAACATGGTCTGTGAAAGGATTAGGATGAAGCGAATGGAAAAATATTCAGAAATATGATATTCAGAACATTTCACATATTCATAAATTATTCACCCCCATAGAATTGCAGGTGCCTCGGGATTTTTCCATGCGATGTCAGATCCTGAGCTGGCACAAGCCTGCACTGTTGCATCTGTTTCCATGGAGTGACACCAGTGTACAAGAATGTGGTCCATGTTATTATTTTTGATTTTTTTCCTTATTCTTTTTCTGTTCCTAAACATTCAAATATATGAAGCTATGCTGAATCTGGAAATGAACCTTGGGGCACTATAGGAGTGCAATCTCTTTAAGCTTTACTTTCCTTTTTCCGTGATCGTATCAGTTCTTTTTTGTGTGTGTTGATGGTGTTGCTGCTGACAGTTACCTGCATGTGCTTCCTCTCTCTCCTGCACCTGTTTTGTGTGTGTTTGTTAAACGGTCAAGTTTCATTATCCACCAATCTTCCCTTGTTATCAAGTTAATTTATGGATGAATATACTTAGCTTTGTATGTATTTTCAAAACTGAGAATAAACAGAATTATTTTTCCTTATTTAAAATCCCATTATAGCAGCTGCACTACAAAGTGTATTTTTTCTGCTGTTAAATATTTTATCTTGACCACAGCTTGCATATCAGCAAACTTGTAGCAGTATGTTGACTGTTATCTTTTGTGTACCAAAGCACTAGATAGTTTGGAATAATTAAATAACAACACTTCTCCATTATCCTTGGAGGGCTGATACTCTTTTCTTCAAAGATAAAAGGTAAACACAAATTATAACAAATCAAACTGTAGGATGATAAATATTGTTGTAAGCCAGGATAATAATGTAACAAAAATAAGATGAAATCCACACTTTGCCGCTAGTACTCGTCTCCTGTATTTATTTTTGCTGATAGAGCTGTGGAGAAGGAAGGCTCTGTGGCAGTGCATTTGCAAGGCCATTACACATTCCTGAACGACCCAGTCATCACTGCTCTGAGCCTTATTTGCTCAAGGTTTTATACAGATTGGTGTATCGGTTTGGGTAGGAAAAGTATCAAATCTAGGACAGATACATAACTCAAGTCAGCATCATTTCAAACCTTTTTTGAGATTCAGTAGCCTTTTTTTATAAGGTTTCCAAGCTGGTTTCTGCAGAAAGGATTGTGACCATGTGTTGTCCGTGTATTCCCCACACCTTTGTTTGCATGACTGACAGTGTCTGTAGTTCCTCAAGTGAAGTGAAGGCATTCCCAGGTACTACTGAAATTAAGATTTCAGAGGATTAGAAGAGAAAATAGTCTTCATGATATATTTGTATCTAACATTTTTTTCATGTTTATCCCAAGACTAAGATTTCATTGACTTCTGGTCATTAATCAAGTGAAATACTCATAGGAAACCGATTTTTAATTTGAGAAAAGCTTGAACATTAATTTAATAGAATAATGGGTAGAGAGACAGATAAGAAATAGTTTTAGATGTAAAGGGTGAAGTAGTAGTAACAGATGGGAAGTCTTCAGGGAGTTAGGACTAGGATAGAAAAGTCTTTATGGCACAGATTCAAGGGGAAAAAAAGAATAAATTGAGCATAAGAAAAGGGTGTGATGAGGATCAGGAGGTATCAGAGGATAAAATTATAATTCAATCTGCTAATTTTTGCTGCAGAACTACAAGAAAATAATAATTATTAAGACATATTGCTACAGCTTAATTTAAAAAAAAGACAAAAGTATAGAAAATTACCAAAAATAAAAAATCTTGATGATTCATTCAAGAAAATGTAATATATATCATCCCACTGTCCTCCCCCCCCACCCCTTTTATGTTGCTAATTTAAAGAATCTGAATTAAAAAGAGTCTTCAGTTACCAAAAGTTCCTTTTGCCTTTTTTGTCCATTGGTAAAATTGTCACTAGCACAAATCTTCTGCTCCACTGCTATGATTGGCTACAGTTAAACTCCTCTTATAAATGGGCAGGTAACTGCATAATTTTCAGGAAAAAGAATGACTTACCTCACCTATAGATGAGCCCAAGTATTATTAAAACGTCAATTTTCTATAAAGTATAAAAAATGAATTGCTTTGAATTAACTTTATTGTACTTTGTCATGGTTGTGTTTATTCTGCTATTCTCTAAAGGTGCCTTTAACCATTTTTCTTTACATATAACTATTAGTGTTTGTGCTGGGAAGTATATAATTTGCATAGTCATAAAATAAAGAATGCACATAAAGATGTGAAGTAAACCAGTAAACATTTTCATCCATGAAATGTTATTGCTTGACCTGATGTAAATTAAGACCAACTGCTATTTGAATAGTTATTATTTGTTATTTTGAAATGCTATTACTGAAAATAAATGAGGACTTTTTTGACATACTGTTTGTTGCAATCATAGTCTTTGTTCAGTTTAGTGTAACTCTTTGGATTTTATAGATCTGTATCTGTCAGTTAATTGCAGCAGAGATGAACAATAGTTACTTGTATTCATTTGGGCAGATATAAACCAGTAAACAGAGCGGCCAGCACATATTTTCAAGTGCTGCAGTCAGAGGGAAAACTTAATGAAACATTTAGTTGTTCAACAGAGTAGCAATGCTTAGAGGTTGACCTTGAAGTTTTTGAAATGTGAATTGATCCACTGGAACAAGTACAAAGCCAGCTTTGGTGCTAAATGTAAATTGTTAAAAATGGTGCTGCATAACATCTGCCTTGTAGTACGCCTTAATCAGCACTGTGAAAAATGAAAGTTTAACGATCTACCATAGTGGCTTCTAAGTGAAGGATAAACAAAGGATGAAAGAGTTTCCTTGCATGGTTTGTAACTGATGGCATGAAAAATGTCAAGAACCATCTGCCTCAAACTTATCCAAACTGTCATCAAGTATTCTAATCCAGTCAAAGGAGATACAACTAGAACAACCTATGTAACTTGCTGAAGGCTTATCAAAAGAGTTGTAAATAAGGGAAAAAAAGAAAAAGAAAAAGAAAAAAGGGGAAAAAAAACCCCTATCAACTGCATAAGCACAGATTTCTGCCAGCTTGCCTGTGGCTTTGAAATTCAATCCCATTTCTCTAGTCTGACAAACTGTACTAAATGGTAAAATGGATTTTTATTGCTTTCAGCCATTTTCATTCCAGCTGCTATCACTAGGTAAGTACTCGGTTTTCTAATATGAGAATTATATTTTTTATTTTGCTTTTTTCTTTTGTGTGTGTATATTGACTGCAATATGCACAAAAACCTATTTTTGCAGAACTAGGATATAAAATGGGGCATTTACACATCTGAGCTTAGAAAGCTGCTATTCCTTCTAACTCAGCACACAAAAGAATCCCAAATATAGCTATGTCACTGCAGAAAGCTACATTGAAGTGAACAGACATGTTTTTTGCATTGGCTTTCACAGCAGATAGGAAAGCATGATTTTTCCAAGAAAAGAAACACACACCTAATGCTGATCTTCCTTAACCATGCTAAGAAATAGTCAAATGACCCCCCATTTGCTGGTTTGAATTTCCTTAAGTTATGCAATTTGCAGTAAGTTAGGCCATTCTGTAGTTTGGCCATAGATTTACGTGTTTGAAACATCCCTTGACAACTAAGGAGTACAAGTCTCATTGAAAATCAATGAAAAGTCTGTTGCTAAGTCAATGAATTACCTGAAGCTCCTTGTCTCATCTACTGGCACATGACACTGCACTTGTCCTGAGCATACTGTTTTTTTACTGCAAGTAGTCCTGCTCCTTGTGCCTAAGGGACCTCAAGGGCTGGGAGTTAAATTCCAAGGCTTACTCTTCCACTCTGTATTCCTATGGAGACCCCTGGGTTTTAACGGGTTTCCAAAATTGGGAAATTGGAGGCTTTTTTTTTACTAGTATTGTGAAATTGAGGCTTAATCTGGGCTAAAGCCTCCATGACCCCTTGGTTAAAACTTCCCCCAAAGGCATTCGTTCAGAATTGGAACTGTGGAGGGGGTTGGATAATGACTTAGGTAAGCAAAGATAATCAAAAGGAATAATGAAAACAAAAGCAAGGGACACAGAAGAAAAGTGAAAGAAGAATGAATTTTAAATGTACTTAGTATTTTCACTAGTATTTAAGTATCACTTTTTTTGTGATATGTAGAGCTGGAAACTATGATTTTGGGCACGGAATTGGAAATGTGCAATTCATCAGGTTTCAGTAAAGGTTCTATATTGGTAGTCTGTATTGATGTATTTAATTTTCACTCAAAATTCAGAAGTCTTAGAATGCATGCAAATATCCATATATTGTGTTGTTTGAAGTTATAATTTTTTGTTTGCTACCAAGATATGATATCTTCTAATAGCTGTGTGGAGTTTAAGGGTAAAAGAAATCTTCCTATTAAATGTATCCATAGTTTTCATTGGCTCTGGAGTGAATTTATACAATTGATGTTGATACATTTGTCATGGAATATTCTAGGGTGTACAGGTGGAAACAGATGATACAGTATTACTTTTTTTGGTGACAAAATAGTATGCAATGCACTGGAAGATTAGTTATCTGTAGCAGTTATATGAAATGCAAATGTCATAACACAGATTACATTTCCATAAAACCAAAATAACACTTCAATGTATGTGATTTAGTTTTACTGTGCACATTTTTATTTAGCAGAACTGACACATTGCTTCATATTTGCATCATTTTTTTGCCTTTCACATTGAACAAAAAGGTGAAGAACTACTTCAATGTACAGTAACCATTTCAGTCCTGGCAGTCTCTCAAAAGGCATTTCCAGTTTAATAAAACAACCTCCCACTTTTTTATCTCTAGTGCTAAAAGCAAAAGGGGATACGTAGACCAAATATTGAATCTTCTCCTTGCAGTTCCATTATGGAAATCTTGCCCATCTGAAACAGAAGGAACAGGGAAGGATGTGGTAAAGGGACAATCTCTTTTTTTAGCATTTATTCTTTGTTATCCATCTGAATCAATTGATTAGGTTTACTGTGTGTTTATAAAGATAACCTGTTTCTTGTCCAGTTCTTGGGAATGGCCTACTTTAGCCAGAACAATTCCTAGCCCATTTAAGTTTCAACCATATAGGAAAAAACTGGAAAGAAGAGCAGGCTTTGTAGGTACTAAGGCAGTCATCAGGGTCTGAACTTCATTCCTTCTTAGTATTGTTTAGCGAGTTGGCATTTGCTTATTAAAACAGCAGAAGTTAAATGGGATCACTCATCCTCCAGAGAGCTCTGGTGGTCTACTTACTTAATATTGCACTTTTTTTTTCATTAATTATTATCATCTGCTTACATATGTGGATAATGAACTCATTTAGCTAGGATGTCAACAAAAAGCACTTAACAAAGTGTTGCAACAAGCTAAGTGTAAGATGACATAGGCAGAAGAAACTATTCCAGGAATGAGAACATTCACAGTTTGGTAGGCGGAGCCCTCATCATGCTGCAGGTTTTAGGGTGTCTCTTTAGGATGTGTAGGTGTGACGATCACTAATATGCCATTGCTATGTTCATGTCCATCTATAAGCTGAGCAACTACCATAAATTATTATTTAATTTCTCTCTATAATCAGTGCAGGGGTATAAATACCTCTGGGTTTTAGTGTCTGTCTTCAGACATCCCTGGAGGGGGATGTGTTTCCACTGATGAGTGGGGGGAATAACTAACTTCATACAGGTAAAATGGGAAGAGAAAAGTCCCATGCTCTGTGTGCTCTGTCAAAGAGCTGGCAGTCATTTCCTGTGTGGGTTGTGATGTGTGTGGTGGTGTGTGTTTTTTAACTATTCTTTTAAATTTCTACACCTGCATAACTTCATCCTGTTAGTATTCTTATCCAGAACACTTGGCATGCACTGGCATTTAAAACTAAATTACTGTTAACAGTCTGTAACACATCAGTAGTAGCATGAAGTGCTACTTTGTGAGATAACAATGGATGCTGTAAATGGAACTTGATTTTTCACAATATCTGACTGTGGCATGAGAAAAGTGGAATCTAAATGATCATGATACAATAAAGCATCTGTGGACTAGCTGAGACACTAAATTAGCATTTTTTGATAAAGAATAGTGTGGTGCATAGCCTGTAAACCATGCTAATAGCTCTGTCTTTGTAATTCATAATGCATATACAACACATGCAGGTGGTTTCTTATTTTTGTATGGGCAAAATTGTTCAAATCTTGTAACCAGGTATGTATCACATGAATTCCTGGCTTTTTCATGAACCCAATTCCTTGTTTACTGTTACTTTTTAAACGCTTTCACTGATTGATCATATTTAATGTTTTGGTATAAACAACATGTGATTTAAAGAAAAAAAAAAGCCCTGATTTCATTGCATATTATTGCTGCTGTTATTTTGCACAGATGTTAAACAAAAATCTCATGTCATTGCTGTTTATTTTTTTATGGCAATTTCAATTCCAGTACTTGAAAATATGGCAGTGATATTAAAGTGCTTGCACTATAGTGAAATACTAGGTGTGTTTGTGTCTTTGATGTGGGTTAAGCAGTCTGGAGCAAGTACAGAAACTAAAACTTTCCAAACTGTGATGTTCAGTTGGCTGGCCCCAAAATAGAAGCCTATTCCAAAAGGTTATAAATGGCAGGAGGAAAAAAAACCCTTCTCTGTGCTCTGTTTGCTGTAAGAGACCCTCAGAGGTGTGCTGGTTGTGCAGTCATTTCCAGTGAGATACATGTGAATTTTAATAAAACCAGACAGGTCTCTCCAAGTAGGGTTTTCAGGCAAACTACAAAAACATTGGATGGAAATCAGCAAAGAGCTGGATACTGGTGCTCAGAACACCTGGAAGTATGTTAATGCACTCTTATGTAAATGGACTTAATGGAGAGAATGGAACATGTCCAGCTGCAATGGCTGGATAAACATCGGCATGCTGAGGGAATGGCTCAGCCTGGGTAACTGGAAATAAAATCAGTCCAGGCAGGAACTAGGATGGACAGCATTACCTGGTTGGCCAAAGTAAGGCACTGGCACACTGGCATTTGGTCTGGGAATGCTACGCTGTGCATTTCTCACCCTGAGAGAAAAAGGGGATTTTTTTAAAGGCTGTGGAACTGCTCCAACTTCATGTTATTCTTTGGTTTTGTGTTGTGGGGCAGTCTCAGAGGCTGCTGGACTCAGGTTGAGAGAGGATGACCATGATGGTCCAGGTTGCTGCCTGCTGCCTGCTTCAGTGTGGGAGGCTCTGAGCAGTGTGGGGGTACCCAGGCAAACAGGTGAGCCCCACTGCAGGGACACTGTCTGTGGTGTTGGGGGACAGACAGCAGGTGAGCCCCACTGCAGGGACACCAGTGATGCTTCTCCCTTTACTCCTGTTTGTTCTGTATCAGAGGGAAGTTATTGCTGGGGGTGTTAACAGGAGGGCCACCGAGCTGGCACTGGTGCCACCTGCGGGAGGGTTGGTGCCCTCCCCTCTGCAGAGGGAACCAGGCTCTTTGTCTGAGGACAGAGGTGAGAGGATTCCCAGGCCCTGATCAGCCCAAGAAAGCAAGTCCTGAAAGCCAAGGGGCACCAGCTCATGTTGCCCTCTTTTCCTCAGAAAAACAAAATGGAGTTGTCTACTGTGACTTAGACAGGCAGTTTAGCTGGTGTGGGGGGGAGAGTCACCACAGCAGCAAGGGAGAAATAAAGTATGTGAATTAGGGATTTTTAAGTAAATGTCTGTTTCGTCAGTTTTATATAAAATGGATTTCTGGCAGTAGTTGCAGAGGGCAAGGAAGGAAATCATGAATATTGATTTCTCTCTTAGGAGAAAAGGGTCATTTGTTAAACGTAACCTAACATTTGATTGCAGGGGGATAGGTTAATTTCGAAGAGTGATTTCCAACATTTTGTATATTGAACATATTCAAAGAAAGAAGAAAGTGATTGACCACATTTCATTAAACCTTTCTTCCAGCCTACAATACCTGTGCTTAATTGACAAGGACTTAGACACAAACAAGCAATCAAAGGTTAAAAAGCTTTTTAATTGTGTCTTAGATACCATTGCTTTACTGCAGATCTAAAGGTTTAGCTTAAGATGGGCTTGGAAACTGGTTTATTTTGCACTGGGCAGAGAAGAATTTATCACTACTGTGAAGAGCACCTACCACAGTATAGCTTTTGTTTGGCATCTAAGTAAGGCTTGATGGCAACATTTAACGTGTGATAGAAGGGAATGGGGAATATGGTTCCATATTTGTTCTTGGTGACTTTGCTGCTGACTCATCTTGCAGCACACATTTAATCTCCTATGAGCTCAAGTCCCTTGCTTGTTTGAAACCCTCACAGTTCCTGGCAGAGTTTGGGCTTTATGTTACAGAGTAGAGATGACTCAGCACAATAAGAGTCCTTTGATCAGCTGATCCTGAAATAATGATCTATTGGAATCTGGCCTTAGAAAATTATTTGGGTGTCTGATCTTTGCCAATTGCAGGATTTTAAATTATGTGACATTTATGATCAAACACTAAAATGGAGGTGATTACTTCACGGAACCACCAGCTGAAGACTTAAGCACAGCTGCATTAGATCAGCTTTGCTCCCTGTGCTCCTTTCTCCTTTTCAGTGTAGGTCATTAAGGGCAGAGGCTGCAATGATGACTGAGCCCTTAGTGCTGATTGCTGCAGTCTTCCAGATGTTGGGGGGCTCCTATGGTTTGGGTGGACCTTGTTTGTTTGATTGGGGGTTTTTTATTGGTTGGTTTTTGTTTTGTTTTGGGTTTTTTTGTTGTTTTGGTTTGGTTTTTTTTTTCAGCTGATCAATGAAGTAGTGCTTTCACACCATGCTGCAGGTCCCAGTAAAAGTTGTAGCATGGTCTCCTGCTCAGAGTCCTGTCAGGACCATGCAAGCTTGGCATCGGTGAATCCATACTTGTTAAAGAACTGGTCTATCTACAAGAGTCTGCTGTGCGAGTTATTGCAGTTCCTCACAGGACTGAGTCTTGCTCTTCAAGATTGTCAGTGCTTCAACAGAGGTGTGGAAGAAAGATAGAGGTAACATTTAGAACATCTTGAATTTTG
Organism: Pithys albifrons albifrons; assembly: GCF_047495875.1. Lineage (NCBI taxonomy): Eukaryota > Metazoa > Chordata > Aves > Passeriformes > Thamnophilidae > Pithys > Pithys albifrons. The sequence goes on along the minus strand of NC_092469.1, from coordinate 10,381,279 downwards.
CTATTCAAGCCTGTATGTGAAATATAAACAAAAATAATTTGTATATTTTAAGCGTATAGTTATAAATGTTAGGGCTTTTTTCCTTTTTACATTCTATTTTCTCTTAATGAGTTCTGCATTCTCATGTTTTGTGGTATGTTATCTAAAAATAACCATGACTTTAATGTTTTTTTTTTGCCTGAAATGATGCATATCTAGATATAGCAGATATTTTTAATAGGTGTTTGGAAAAAAAAACCAACCAACAAAAAGTGTAGTAGTTTAAGCATTGTTAAGGATAATAAAAGTAAGTGAAGTTTGAAATTTGAAATGTTTAATGTCAGGAAAGTTTCTAAAGGTTGTTTTTTTTGTTTTGTTTGAGGACTTGAAGGTTTTTAAAATGCACTGAGAGCCTTGGTGGTCTTGTATTCTCAGGTGTTTACGGAGAGCTTTATAATTTTTCAGGAAGTTTCAAGCAACTGCACTGATGTGAGCAGCACCTAGGGATGAATTAAGTATCACCTTTAGTGATTTTGTTATCCACATGATTATAAGTATGTCATCCTTGGTTTCAAGTTCACCTTTTATTTTCTCTTCAGGCAGAGCTGTAGAAGTATAGGAAGGATGGTGTTCTTTCTGGCTTGGGTTTACAAAAGTGGTGTTTCTAATGTCTTGGAGGTACCAATAGGATTTGTAACAATTAAGGTGAGGATAATATGCACCTCACCTTCTGAAGCCTTTGATACAGGAAACTGGCAAATATCTCAAGTTTGTTCTAGATGGTGATGCAGACATTCAATAGCTCTGTGCATTTTTGTTTCAGAAAAGAATAACAAGTTAATAACTTGACATAGCTTCAGTCATTGAGTACCTGAATTTAATATAGGTTGTTAAGATTCCTAAAGTTCATTGGCTGTTAAAAAAACCCCAAACAAACAGCACAAAAACGTATCTCTGGGCAGTGGGACAGAGATGGAGGGCATGGGAACACAAGACAATCTCTCCATTTTCCTGCACCAAATTCCAAAACCCAGCAAGCTCAACCAAAAAAACCCTGCACAACCCTGCCTTTTTTCTCTCTCCCTCTTTTTTTTTTTTTCTTTTTTTTTCCCCAAACTTGAGATTTGGTACCTGGCAAAATTCATGCTTTTTGGGATACTACACCTGGCCTGAAATAAATTGTGAGCACATGTTGCTGACGAGCTCAATGTGCTGGGATGTACAACTCCCTCCTGGTTCACTTCATGGTTTCCATACAGAGATTTTTCTTTAGAAGAGCCACTTTCCCATTAAAAATTTTCAGTCAGACCTCCTTCTTTTCTAAATGTCATCATGGCTACAAAGGGTTCTTAATGACCCAGGATTATTCAGAACTTCTTTGTAGCCATAGGAACAGAGCCCCTATTACAAGATACACACACACAAGAAAAACAAAGTCATGGGCCTGCATTACTTGTGATGATGGAGAGCTTGGGGGAGAGTGTAGATGTATGTATAACAGCTGAATTTGTCCCCTTCTACTCAGCCGATACCTGATGCTTGAGGGTGGAGTTTTTTGAGGTTATTTGAGCTGTTTCTTGCTTTTTTTTGAAGTTACCCAAACCTTTAAATGTGTTTTGAGAGGTGATATGCTTGCCTTCCAAGCCTCTCCACTATATTCCTAAATTTTTTATCTTTGGTTTTAAGGTTTTTTATTTCTTGCTATGAGAGTATAAATTTCAACATTGTTGACTGGTGTGAATAATGCTATTAATGCTGTTAATCAGTAAAACTATTTCTCAAAAAAAATCAGATTTGTCTATTTGTTCATGACTTTAGATAAATAATTGTTCAGTGGTATGAAAAATTTGGCAGAAGTTGCAGCAGTAAAGTGTTGAATGGAGTGTTTTTGTAATGTGTGACAAAACTAGTGTGTGATCAATCTGTCCTCTGATATTTCATTACCAAGCTAACATGATGCTGTTTGTAGTTCTGAAGGCATTCACTTTTGAATGATATTTATCTCTGTGATATATGGTATTTTGAACAAAAGTTGGGTTTGGGGCTTTTTGTTCCCTTTATTTTTTTGGGTAAAATTTAAGGTTACTTCAGCAGATCAGTTGCAATCACTGTAAGGAAAAGAAACCCTTCCATTAACTTAGAGTATAGGAGGGGAGGCTGCCAGCCAGGCTCCAGCGTGGCAGAGGCTTTTGGACATCACATACCAAAATATGTCAAATATGAATTGCTGTATTGGGAATACTGTAATGCTAAGCAGATTCCAGGTGTAGGCTAAATAAGACTGTGAAGTCAGTAAGATGCCAGGATAGCCTGCACTGTATTTTTGACATGCAATAGAACATATACTTCACTCCTAATCTATCCAAATATTTAATTTGGAGTTATAAACAGGCTACTTCCAGATTTGTTGTATCTTGCTCTATTTCATTAACTAAACTACAAGTAATTTCTTCACTTCTGTCATTTAAATAGAAGTTAACAAGGAGAATTATTGCACCTGCTGATGGTTAACATAGAAAATACTCTTCTTGCTAGTGCAATATTTAAAATGGTTTTAGTGCTCTGCTAATTTTCCATAATTTATTGATTCACACTGGTAAAAAAATCAACAGTAACATGGTTCAGAAAACTCAAGCTAAGTCAGTCTGTAATAGTGTATAATCTTTCACCACGTAGTGTTTCTCATCTTGGTTCTTCACTTCAGAGTTTGGCCAAAGAGAGGATTGGATTCTTCCTCTTAAATGCACTTACCCCTCTGTCTGCCAAAGGACCACTGACTTGGGGTGATGAAGAACACAAACTGCCTTTACAGTCATGGGGTTCTGGATCTCTAAGAAAATGAAAGCATAGAGGAATTAAAGCATTAGTGTTTTCCATTTAGATATTTCTTTTCACTTAGAAGATGCAAGAATGATTTATTTTTTCCCTTCCTTTGGGATGGATGTGAATAGCAGTCTTCCATCCAAGGGTCCTGCTGTTGTGGAAAAATGGAAAATCCTTACCACTTCTAGAGAAAAACTAAATTTAGTTCATTTGAGGCAAAAGTTTTTGGGTTTTCTCTCCCTATCAGAAGGTCATGACTCTGAGTCACTATTTTTCTGAATCCCATTAAACTCTTGCAGTAGTGCAAACTAGATGGCAATTCGTATGAAGTTGAAAGGTGTCACATTGCATGCACCCTTTTTACATTGTTACAAAAGGTGCTTGAAGAAGTAAGACAAAGTCTCCAAGTTCTGTAATTGGCACTAGAGAGTAGAAAGGAAGGAGCTGAGATCATCACCAAACATTTTGGAGAGAGATGGCATTTGATCTAAAAATGTCATGTTTCACTGAGAACATGTCTTTCACTATGAAGTTTTACTGCTCCCTGTAATGCTTTCTCTCTAGGCTGGATTATGCTGAATTTCAATTCAATATGCATAGTAAAAAATTTGGCAGACTTTGTCTGCTTTGAGGAAGCTTTGTGTGCTTAATACTTAATTGACTGGATACTATCTCTAGTTTTGCACTTGCTTTTCTTTCTGATTTAGAAAGAAATGGTCTTACGAGTTTACAAGCCTTACTTTCTCTTAAGTCTATAAACATAATGATTTCTTCCACAGAATGAAGTTTGAGTTTTCAGAAATGTATTGCATGGCTTGCAAAATTGCATGTAGCATTCTTATGAGTACATGGCGATTTTTCCTTTCTTATTTTGTATGTGTTTGTCTAAGTCTGTTCTTATCCAGGCTGTAGCTGTCAACTCAGTTTTCTGGAGGAACATGATGTGTCTCAAAATTTAAAGTAGGCCTTGGTGAGCTGGTTCACATAGATAGAAGTCTAATGGGGTGACCTTATCTTTTTTTGTAACAAGCATAAGATCATATTCTGCCAAGCACATTTTTTTCTTTTAATTTATAAAACCCTATTTCAATGTCTCTCCTTTTAAATTTTAGGTAAAAAGCATCATCTGCTTCTCAACTTTGCATGAGAGCATAAAATTCTTAAAATTATAAAGAAAAGCTATGTATCAGTATTTCTAGCCAACTAAAAATTCTCTAGGATTTGAGAATTGCTGACTAGAAATGTCAAATTTTAATGCTTATCTGAGCAGAGCTGTAGCTACAGATCTTTAGTGGTTCACCCTTCATTGCTTTAGTGTACTGTAATTACTAAGGTTCAAGAAGGCCATGATGTACTGAAACTGAACTTGATTTTAAAACATTGTCTGAAATGAATGAAAAGGACACTAGAATTCAACTCAGTGCATTCCTTCATCTGTTTAACATATCACTCATATTTTACCAACCAGTGACTTGTCTGTTTTGTCACAGAGACTTTTTACTTTGTCAAAAGCATGTGAGTGTAGAAATAATGATGCTGGAACCGTGCATGCTTCATACAATCCTTCAAAGAAGGCAGAGGGGAGGGTGCTCAGGAGATCTTAAAATAGCTGCATATCAAAAGTTGGAATTTAAAACAAGGTGCATCAGTTTGCACTCTTCATTGCTCTTCAGATGAGTGACTGGTAGTGGGTTCTTTTCTCCTTCTGTGAAAAAAGCACATGGGATTTGAGTTGTTTGTGTGCTTTGTAGTGTCAATATATTTATACAGGACTTATGACAATGCAATCCTATGTTCTTTTATTGCTGGAAAAATGAATAGAGAATACAAGGCCTCATTCCTATATTGTGTAGTTCCTGAAGTCTTATTTTTTATGGAAGTTAATGAATGTTTGAAAAGCTGTCTGTATCATAGCATATTTAAGATCTTACCTTACAGAATTTTTGCAGTAGTGGAGTTTTGGTTTTTTGTTAATAAGGATGGTAGTTTTTTTCTTGCTGGCATTTACCATTGACTAAAATAGAACTCATTTGCTGAATATTCAGTATTTTCAGAGACTTTATTATAGGCAGGATAATGTGTATGTATACACACATTAGTAATACTTGCAAAATATATTTTAACTTGAGGGGAATTTAGAGATCAAGAAAGTTCTGAAGCTCTGAGGTTTTCTGCTTATTTGTGCAGTCCTTGGAACATTCATCATGTTAGCTTATCAGATACTGGGTTTTCTTTCAGCTGAAATAGAAAAGTCTGGATGATATGCCCTTGGCACAGTACTTTAAACTAACTTACACAATATCTGTTGGCAAAGGTGAAATGCACTGTTGTGGTTTTGTGAAGTCAGTTTTGACTCACAGCTTCTGAAGCTCCTATCAACTAGGGTGCAGCAGGTATCCTGGAATCTTGGGATCTGCTTAGATAAGTGCCATGTCAATCTCTCTTCATCTGTATCAACTGCTCTGCATTACATATATATCTGGAATATGTGTCTTCAGCTAAGGAAGCTTGAAAGACAGGAAGAAAAATTGGAATGCATCTTCGTCTCCTCAAAAGTTGTGCTCTGATTCGTTTTAACACTTTGGGCTGCATGTTGATCTCTTCTATGAAGGCAAGCATTCCTGCATAACATGAAAAATGCATTTGCTGCCTGGTACACTGGTGACAGCCGTTTTCTAAGAGCTGCAGTGAGGTTTGAACAGATATTGTGCTAATTCTTGGAATATTCTATAAATATAACAGGGAACCAAACTCCAGTGGCAGAAAAAAGGTCCAGACTCTTTGTGGTTATTAAAGAAATAAATGTGTTATGCATTTATTTAGCTATAGTATCTGAACTAAATTGAGCTATGTTGCTTTATATTTTGATCTCTATCTGACTCAGTAGAATAAGACTATATTCCTTTTCTTTATTAATTTTTTGCTATCTTTATTTCTTCTACAGAAAGCCAGTTAGGTGACAATAGTTGACACTAAACACTGGTACTAAATTAATTTAGTGGTGCTACCCTTGCTTTGTTTTAGCCTAAGTGAGAGAAGAATGATGAATTTTTTTAGTGGTGACCCCAAGAACCCCTCAAAGCTACACTGAGATCTCTAAAAGTGTGTAGATTTTTCCAAGCCTTCCTCCCTGCCTCTGTGGCCAAGTGGTGCAGAGATCATGGGAAGAACTGTGGAGGTCCAGCAGAGAGATCTGCAAAAAGTGAAAATTATATATGCAGTTTGGTCTAGAGGTTTCCTTTAAAACCTGAAAGAATTAGAACTGAGTGCTGGAAAGGAGCCAGATCAGTCAAATAGGAAGGCATTGTTCAAACTGGGGTATATAATGCTTCAAGTGAAAATCCTGTGGGATATCTGAGGAAGTAAATGTTCTTCTAGGCTGCCTTTGAGTGTGGCCATACCCTGTCATAAGGTAGTCTTGAACTGCATGGTATCAAGGGTCTCAGCAAATCAAGAACAAACAGCTGACTACAGAATGCACAGTCCTCTCACTTTGTCAGTATCTGAAACAGGAGCATCTAGAGATCAGGTTGAGTAAAAGTGTCAAACAATTAGAGCAAGAAAGGGCACTGAGGAAGGAAGCATCTGGTTGAGTACCAGCCACTTCAGATAATGCTGTTCTGTTTCCAGTTCTATCATGTAATGTTTTTTCTATTGTCCAGAGTGCACACCAAAGAGCTACTGAGGGCTACTTTTAGCATTGAATGTTATGTTTTTACTATGAGGCAAATGTAATTGTCACTGTGGTGCTCACAGGGTTAACAGATATATGAACTAGTCCTTGCTTTGAAGTTCTGAGTTAAGAGGGCTTTAATCTTCATTCCTAGGAGTCTAGTAGTTCATCCTGTAGACTGAAAGTCAAAAGGGTAGAGGAAAAATATCTTGCACCAAAGAGCACTAGAACATTTTTTTTTCCAAAGGATATAAACAAGAATCCTGCAGAAATGACAAACTATATTTGTCTACTGAACCATGTTGGTCTAGTGAGTAAGGAAAATGCCTTGTGGAATTACTTGAAGAAAACTTAATGTGCCCTGAAAAGGGGGGTGGAAATGGAAGGAGGCTTCATCAGTGTCTTTGTACTGATGTGCTGTAGAGCTTATACCATACCAAGAACTATACACCTTTTACTTAGGAACTGCAGCAATATCTCATGGTGGGGTTTTTTGGTCATTTCCAGCAAGAGGCTGACTTGAAGGGAAGGAGTTGAGACCAAATAGAATCCTATAACACCATTCACAGATCTTGGAGTCTTTAACGAGTATCAAAAAAGCCACTCCTGTTACACAGTTTTATGCCATTGGCCCCACTTCAAGAATGGGTAAATTAAGACTGTGAAAGGTCAAGGGACTTGTCAAACATTGTTCAAAAAGGCTGTGTCAAAGTCATACATTCCTGACTCTTTCTAGCCAGCAATTTCCTTTCTCTGATGTTTAATTAAAACTCATAAAGGAAATGTATACTTAACAGCAGCAGTCCTTTATCTGTTTGTTTTTCTGCATGTGTTTTTATAATGCTTCCTGATGACAAAATTTTTGTTTCCCAGTATTTTCAGATGTCTAAAGATGAAGCAGTCATCTTCCTAATCTGTCCCATGTACCATTTTTTTCTGATGCCAGGCAGAGGTGAATACAGAGCTCAGGTTCTGTTTCTGAATCATTGTGGTTTATTCTGAGTGTGTTGCGGCTTTGCTTCTCTCTGCCCACCACCCGCCTTCAGTTCCCACAGTTGTGTGTTTGTGTGTGCTGTTTTTTAACACCTAAGTGGAGGTATAAAATGACTCAATCTACAATGACACATTTAGATTTCAGATGCTATACTAGCCAATATGCTCACTGTTAAGCTGTCTTTGTAGAGTGTACTTTTTTATTACTGGTGAGAGTGGTTTCAGGCTTGCTATGAGAAGCTGTGGTAGATTTATCATAGCTGTATTCCCTGTAGATATCTAAAAAAGACACAATATTTCAGAACTTATTTTATATTTTGAAATGATTCTTAATATTTATGGTAGGGCACACAGAATGATATCAGTTTAACCTATCACACCTCTAAGTTCACATCACTGACCTTTTTAAAGGGGTTACTTGTAAACAGACCTGGTGATATCAGAGTGGTCATTTCTGATACCATTAAGCATTTCTGTCACTGTCAAGCTCTGGTGATCCTCTATTACAATGAAATGTGAAATTATTAAATATTTTTATTGATAGTTCATAATATTGGTAACTGTAGATTTTTCTTGAGGTTATGTTTATGCAGACAATTTAAACAGGCACATAATAATGTAAACAGCTGAGTTCAGAGCATGTGGCTCAGATCTCAAGGTTATGAACTTATGAAAAGAGCTGCCCTCAAAAAATCTGTCCTTGAACTCTCCCTTTGAGGACTGTAGGAAGCTTTTTTCCTTATATGGGAAGCTTTTTTTGAGCATTTTTCCTTGATATGTTTTTTTACCATGAACCCTTTTGAAATTCAGATTTCTTTATCCTACTATGTATAGCCCAGTAGCTCTTTTGGTTTTGTTTGTGATGCTCCTTTTGACAAAATTACCAAATATTTGTTTGCCTATTACATATCCTACTAGTCCAGAGACAGCACTCTTTTGAGAAACCAAAAGTCTTACTTTCTTCTTGTGCAGAAGAGGGTGACTCGATCCAAAGCCCATTCAAACTGGTGAATTGGCTCTAGCCTGTATCAGCAGAAATCAGATCTCCTGTCGTCAAAGGCTAATTCTGTATCAGGCTAGAACACCTGAAATCTTCTGAATTATGTGCTTATCCTTAGTCATGCTTCTTGAGTAAAAAAAAAAGAAAAGTTTGTGATGTTTACTGTGATAAATGTGTTCTGAAGTATGTGCCAGAATTTAAGGTAGTCAAATAGCGTGTGGCTTTTTTGTCATTAACACTTGTAACATATTTGACTGTTGTGCTTGTATTTGCTTACTGCTTTCCATTCAATATCTAATTGCTGTAGTAACAAGGCATTAAATCATAATAGCATAAAGAAGCATTTCATACAACTGTAGCTTTTAGGCAGGGGATGGAGGAAGAGAACACAAGGATGAGTAAATCATGTTTATCTGAGTAAATGGATCTTTCCCTGGTGATCTTTTTTGCTGGATTGCTGAACAGAGCGCGCTGCTTTGATGGAAACAGCTGCCAGATATAGCTTTGTACCACAAGCAGGACAGGGCTTGAGCCTCTAGAGCAGCAGCAAACAAACGTTTCTGTGTGGATCTCAGTTTGTTACAAAGACTTAGATCTCTCTGCTATCTGATTCCCAGGTTGCTAGGACACATGAAGAGTGTTTTCATTCATTCGTCTGCAGGGAAAAAAAAAAAGGAAGAGAGCAGATACTTTAGAAGGCAGGTTAGTGCTGCCTTGATCCACTCCCGAGCTGTATACGTGTGCCCTGGGGCTACCTCCAGGTGCACGCCTATGGAGAAAGTCCCCAGGTGGCATATGTTTTACCAAAAAAAGGCAAAAGGTCATTATGGGGTTTATTTGATAGGGGAAACCTGGCTGGAGTATCTGACCCAGGTCCAGACATAAAGGAAGGTCACTGTTTGCTGCAGGAGCCGCAGTGGGTTGTGGACCTTGCTAAAAGATGGTTAAAGGTCTGTTGTCACCTTTGCATGCTTTATCCATGCTTCATCTGGCAAATGGCTGTTGTCTTACCCTGAATGAGGGAGAGAGAGTTAACAAGCATTCAGGTTTATCTGTCAGACAGCATGAAAGCAGTCAGATGGTAGAAACTAGGGGTAATAGAGAGAAGGTGGAGTATCATTGGCAGAACATTTTGCAGTCTCTTCTGCTGACTTTATCCACTGCTTTTCAGCATGCTTGAAAAACCTGTGTAGTTATCAAGGTAGAAGAGTCCTTTGGTAAGAAAATCAAGCCTAATGGTACCTTTTGGATACCCTTAAGGGTAAGAGAAAGCTGCCATTTCTAATTTTTCTGATCAGAACTCAAGAGTAGTGAATTTAGCACCATTAGTGTTTTAAAAGTCTTAAAAGCTGAATCATTGTAGTGACATTAACAGCTGACTCAAGGTTTCAGCATTTTTTATTTTTTTCTTCCAGAAGTGGCAAAAAACTAATTAAATTGAAGTGGATGTTTTATCACCTCATCTTCATATTCTTTCATGTATATCAATATACACTCAGTTTGGTACTGGATTCCAGAGAGAGATACAGGAAATCTGTGAAACCAAGTCTGTTTACAGTTTGATATTGGCATTTTTCCATTAAAAAAGGAAAGAAGAGGGTTTAAAAAGAAAAAAAAATATGCTTCTTGGGGAGCAAGCCAAGTCTTCAGAAATGTAGATATAATTCCTTGCTTTTGCCAAAAGCTGCTTCTGTTGTAGAAGTTGGTCAGTCTTTGTGTTTCAGTTATGCAAAGTGGGAATCACAGCACATCCCTATTTCCTCGTGTCTGTGGTAGAGCATATCTATGACAACGTTTTGCCAGTGGGAGCTGTGCTGGGATTGCTTTGATGGAATGGCAATTACTGCATCCATCTCAAGAAGGGTCTCAGAGTCATTTAGGTGGGGCTGACAGGTTACTACTGAAATGCACCTTCTCTACTTTTAGCAAAATTTTTCAAGGCTTTACATGTTGTACTGTTTGTTACTACACAGGGCTGCCACTTTTAAATAATACAAGAACTATTAACACCCTTACCCCACTGCCCCACCACTGCTAATGGACAACTTCATGTGGTTCCAACTAAGTTGCAAACCAGGTTCATAAATATTTCAGGTATTCTTGCTTTCCAACCAGCCTAGAAGACATGAGCAGGAGAGATGCCAAATGCATTCTCAGCTGTAAGAAAAATGGTCAAGGTTGTAGGAAGTGTTTCCCAGCAAACCCATGAACTATTTCCTTTGAATTTTGAAGTGCAACTTTTTAGTTTCAGCTGAGGAAGGTTCCTCAGCAGTCACTTAATGAGAGTGGAAACAGATCCAGTGTAACACATGGGTTTGCAGAGAACACAGAAAGCTTATTTGGGTTTAGGAGGCCTATATACTTAGACCTTAACAAGAGAAAATGTAAAAGTACTTAAGTAATTAAATAGTAAGCCCATCTTCAGCAGTAATTTTTTTTCTCCTCTCCTCCTCCTCCCCCTCCCCGCTTTTCCCCCGTCCTGAACCTATTTGGCTTGCCCTTCCCATGGGAATTCCTGTATGTCTTTTAACTAGTCATCCACCTTGTATGGACTTACAGCATATTGAAGATGTGGTTCTGTGGGGTCTGGAGTGTTTCCATGTGGTTTAAATAAGGAATACATTTGAGAAAATACAATCTGCTTGAGGACATGCTGGAAGCAGAAAAAGAGGCTAATTTTGTTTAGTTAATTATTCACTGATAATTATTTACTCAGCTCCACAAATTGATGGAAACTTGTAATCATGTTGCTGTGGCATCTGATGTCATTTATAAATGCTGAGTAAAGCAGCTCTATTTAATTGTAAAACTGGACACAGCTCTTGAACAAATGAAATCTGTCAAACTGAATTTTGTGAGGGAAATCTTACCAACAGAGTTTGCAATTTAAACATCTCGCTGTGAATAAATTCTTCCCTGTGAACCTGAAAACACAGTTGCACAGTTTTCTGACTCAAGCCTGCATATTATTATCTTGTTAGAGTAAGCAACATCTGAATAACAAATTCTGTTATCTGAAACTGCTGAAGGCCTTTGTGAACTCTTCCTTTGCTGTGAAACTATAGCTATTTTCTATCACAGCCTTAGTCTTGCAAAACAGCCTTCCAGAGAAGACCACTGTACAAGGCTTTGATGCAAGGAGTTTCTAAATCTAATTTTTCTGAGCACTTTAGAAAGCAGCTGATGATCCTCCAAGCATTAAATTGTAAATATTATCAGTCCTACAACATTTAAATGTTTAATCTGCAAATAAACTTTAATTTCCTAAGTGTACGTGAACCTTCATTATTAATCCATTTACTATATGTTTAATTGAGATAAATGAATATAGCACCGAGTTCAGCTATGTATTTCTGTATTTTTTCTTTGCAATCTGGCCATGTATAATGCATCATTATTTTAACTGGCCTATCAGCAAATTATTCTCCATGTACTTATTTTCTAAGTTCTTTAACATTTTTCTATATTGTGTGATTTCAATTGTTTCTGATCCTTTCTTGGTAAATAGTTGAGGAGTAAGCACATTTTCAAGAGCTGTAGGGAGGCTAAGATGCCAGTTGCATTTTAACGATATGGTGCTTTATCATTCTTACTGTAGCCAATTCTCTTTTAAATCATTGCAGTTTCTGCTTTAGCCTCCAGCTATAGAATTCTTTTCAAACGACAGTGAACTTGGCAGATTGCCAGGAGAAAAATAAAGGTGTTTTGGTCCACCAAAGTATTTTGAGTGGTTCTTAGTGATACAGTTTTCTTCTCTACATCTGCAAAACATTTTTTTTTCTGCAGTGAATTTTCATGTGAAAAGCCTCCTTAATAATCACCAGTATTGTTTGTTTCAATGCAGTTATTTAACTGCACCCCTGGGTGCTTACAAAATAAACAAGAGAGTCTTCTAAAGAGTTTTAAAAGTGGCAGGTGCTTAGTCTATGCCCTATTCACTTAGTTTGCAATGACATTTTTGTGTTAATCTATAGACAAACAAGAGACAGGTGACACACAGCATCAAGTACAATGTGCTAAGTCGGCAAACTTTGGTCTAGATAAGATGTTTGTGCTGCATATGCCTTCAGTGGCAACGTGGATTTATACTGTTTAAGTTGTGCTCCTCAGCATTGGTAATATCTGAAATTTAAATGCTTATAAATTCACAGTAAATGAAGTATTGTAAGGGTGAGAAAAAGAATCTCTTCCCCCATCCCCCCACAAAAAAAAAAAACAAACCACAAAACCAAACCAAAACCCAACTAACCAAAGTGAAACAAAAAAAAAAAATCAAACAAAAAAAATTGCTAATTCCTGAAAGTACAGCGTAGTTTCCATTTTTAACATTGCTGAAATATAAACTAGATTGTTAAATGTTGCTGAAATAGAAAAATGGTATCTTTGAGACTAGCTCTGAATACAGTTCATTCATTATAAAATACCATGTCCATGGCATTCTCAGGCTGACAGTATTGTACACTCTGAAGGCGTATAGATATTGCTAAATGTTATATTATAAAATACGGCCAACAGAGAAATACTGACTGAATTTTGCAGCAAATGGAAGCAGGATATTTATCATCCCTCCCCTGTTTTACAGCCTAATTCATTGAGATACCAGATGAGCAACTGACTCAAAGCTTTTTAATGATCTTGTTTGTAAGGAGGAGCTCTATTTAGAGAGGATGAGATTGAAGGACGGAGGGAAAATGAGACAGGCGGGCAGAAGATTGACCACTTCTTTACTGAGGTGGTTATTAGTCATCTCTCCAAGGAGAGATGGTAAAGAAGAGCAGCAAATGTATGTGTAGGACATTTTGGCGGCTATGTGAACTTACCATGCTATTTAAAAATGTCACTAATCCAGGCAGATCTCTCACTTTAAAGCCTGTATTCTCTGTAACAGGTTGTAGGAGACTTTCTATTCCATATTCACATTCCTCTTTTCACTTCCATTTGTATACTTCTTGTCCCTGCCATCAGAAGAAACAGAATAGCCTATTACATTATCAGTGTCACTGCTTTTGCATGTGAGGCCATGTATGGAATTGCTTTCCCGTGCAGAATAAGAGGGGAGCTGCAGTGTGCACACACAGCTGTGGAGCTTTTGTAGTGCCTTGCATTCCTCCTTAGCATTCTCAGTGGGCGGTGTAGTTAGTGACAGAAAGGAATGGGCAGGGGGCTTGTTGCGGCAGTAGAAGAGAATGGCAGAGGTTTTCCTGCTGACTCGTCCAAGACCAATAAATGGGGCCATTTTTGGGAACCAAAAGCTGGTTCTGTGTAGATAGTTTGTGCAACTTGGTGCACAGGATGAGCAAAAGTATCATCAGTTCACATCAGAATAGTGTCCTTGGGAGATTTGTGCGTGTATCCTCAACTATCCACTGCATGTTTGTCTATTAAAAATCTCTCTATCTCTAAGTGAAGTTCAAAGGAAAAGTAAAAGTGAAGTTCATAAAAAAAAAAGTAAGGCTGGAAAAGAATCAGTTCTACTAATGATCACTGCTTGTTGTGGCACATGGTTATGGTTTTTTGTTTTTCTTTCCCGGACTGAAATTTGGCCTGGACTTTGGGAAATGAAGAATAAAATTTTCTTATATTGAACCAAAACCCAGCCTAGGCTTTGATGCAGCTATTGATACTGTTCTCGATCAGCAAGTACATAACTATCACCAATACTACTTGAAGTATGTTGTTTTTCATGATGGAAGAGCATAACTTAAATGTAAAGCCCTGCTTTCCTTAAGAGCACTGATAAAATCACATTTCCTAAATGGAATGAGAGATGCTGCTCTTGAAGATAAATGATAATCTAGGCAATACAGAGCCAGTACATCTAATTTTCTGGACTTCAGGAAAGCATTTGACAAGTTACCACTTGGGAAATGGTTATTTAACCTGTAGAAGATTGGGATTAGTAGAAGAAATGGATGATGAGTAAGGAAGGGACAACAGTATGGAATTTTTGTGTTAGGGGGTCACTAGTGGAGTAGGCCAAGGTGTTTGTTTAAAACTAATCTATTTCTTACTTTTGCTAGTCATTTTGGGAGTGGGAGGGAAGAGGGCTTGATAATGAGATTTGTAGATGAGGTGTATTTAGAAAACAGCATTAGCATCAGAAGTTTAGGCAGATGGAATACAATACTGATGAACTGCAACAGAAAGACTGAGAATTGAACAGCTTAAGAGCCTTTCAAGCTGTTGTGTATGAGGAGATCCTGTTCCATGGATGACAGCAGTGCAGAAAGACTGTATGTCACCTGACCTCCGGGTGATTCCAAAATACAGAACCGAGGCAGTGAAATATTGGATGGACTGAGTAAAATGTTAATTTTGTATAAGGTATTATATTGATTGTTGTATTGACATATGGGTCAGCTATTTGAGCAGGAGAGCAGAAGTAGCAGTGCAAACAATTGTATGAATGAAGACTTACATCACACCTACTCTACTCAGCAGCCCTGGACAGGCAGAGACACCCACCCCAAGCCAGCCGGGAAATTGGCTTCTGTGGGCCCAGCACAAACGTGGAGGTAAGAACATTACTAAGTTCTTAGCTGGGAACCAAGTAGAAGCAAAGCAGATTAATGACAGAACCTGGGAGCTAGAGTATAAATTTCTTGCAAATCTAAGTCAGCTGTTTTCATTCTATTTTTTCCTCCAAGTTGTCTGTCATCTTCTGTTTATGACAGTGAGGCTACTGCTGTCACTTATGTGCAAAAGCAATTAAAATAATTTCTGCTGTTCTGACAATTGGTGTTAGTTCCAGTTTGCTCTGTTTTACAAATGAGATGCATTATTATCTATAGCACTGACCATCCTTCAAGTATCCTATCATGTAAATAGTTTGTATAAATAATTAAAAGCTGGGGTTCACAGTAGTGTCTGCAACAATGGGCTTGTTTTTTTGCAACTTGATAGGAAAGATTTGATTTACATCTGCTCTGGGTATTTTATTCCCTATCTTATTAAAGCTAACAACTTAGATATACTATAGTTTTTTTATGGGGAACCTTGCCAAACATTTTCAGATGAAGAGAAATTTTCTCCAATTAAGAGATAGTATCAGTGGAATAGAGCGTTGTCACAGGATAATGGTCTCCTGCTGCTTTGTTAAATGCCAAGGTAAACCTGAGGCATTTATCAGAAATTAATGTCAAAGCAAAGTCGAGAGGTTTATCTTGAAAGCTGGAAACACTGTGCCTGTGAAAATGTTCTGTTAGAAAACAGTCCATGTTTCCATGTGCATCCTTCCTCCCCTCAATTACACTTGGAAAGAAGCAAATTTTCTTTCTGGCACCAAATGCTGCCCCCAAAATGAGGTACCAGCTTCCTTTTGTATTCATAAACAGGCTGCTGAATCTCTAATTTTAAGCTGAGGATGAGTAGCTTTGTTGACTGTTTTATGAGTACGTTTGAGCTTTACCTTTGTGTCCCATTACACTGAACTGATCTAGGGCTTTAGCTTTGTCAGGCTTCACA
The DNA here is from genome assembly GCF_047495875.1 of Pithys albifrons albifrons. Lineage (NCBI taxonomy): Eukaryota > Metazoa > Chordata > Aves > Passeriformes > Thamnophilidae > Pithys > Pithys albifrons. Next base: position 10,365,347 of record NC_092469.1, on the reverse strand, counting down.
CAGCCCCAATTCAAAGACTGTTGAAAAGGGGAGTTTGAATGTAAAAAAAAAACAAAGCAAACACATAAATCTGCTGGGCTTGCTCTGTTGTCAGGATAGGGCCCAAGAAAGTGGGGTGAGGGAATAGGAGGGATGGCAGATAAAAATATGGCTCAATCGCTGGGAAAGATGCAACAAAATGTCTTATAGCACAGAAATAGGCTGTAGTGCTATTCTTGTTTGTTCCTCACAGACACTGAGTAAAGTTTGTCAACTTGTGAACAGAAGAACCTGTTTATCTGTAAGATCTGAGGCAAATCTTTTTAGAGGACTAAATCCCCTTAAGTATTATTGCTCTTCAGCTGCCATGCAACACTTCCAGTGTCACAAGGTGTCTCCTGCCTTTTAAACCCTGAATTAGCCATGTCAAATCAGCTTTAATAGCTACTTAGCCATGTATTTGATTAGTCCAGAAATATGCATGATTTTAATAATAGTTCTCAAATTTTCCCCTTTAATAAAATTTAAAATATTCATATTTTGATGTTTAAATTTCTTTCCTTCCTTCTTTCTTCACCAGTTTTATTTTTTTATACCAGTGATTGCTCTTTTGTGACCTCCCTTACCTTCTACTGGTGTGTGAAGAATGCAATGATGAGGGTTTTTTAATTTGACATTTAATGTTAATCACACTGTAAACAAAATGGGAAACCTTTTGAAATGAATCTTTCAAAGCTACATGCAATCTAGAGATTAGAAGACAGTATGTGCTCATATCGTGAAGAAGAAATCAGTTCAGTCTTTAACAGTACTTTTTGTTTGCCTGACCCTGACTATTCAGGATAAATATTTTTCATTTGGGAATGTTCTATGTCTCGCTAAGATGGTCCTGGGCTTCATTCTAAATACAAAGGATCTCAAAACACTGTGAGTGGTCCATGTACTGCAGGTGACTGAAAACTAACAGAGGTAACAAAAAGAGCCAGCCCATCCTTCCCCCAAAAATAAAAAGAAAGCAAACAAACAAAAAAATTCCCTGCCATGCCCCAGACACACACACACAGAGGTTGCTAGTCTGTACTGGCCCCATCTTCTGCATTTTAGTTAATGGTTCACTGGTTTTGGGCCCTGGTAGTTCTTAATCCAATTTCCTAAGAAGATGGAAAGAGAGAAGTAGGGAGAAACAAGTGTGTTATTTCTCCCCATCCTTCCCCCTTTCAGCCTAGAAAGATTCATTTCAGGGCTGTTCTCAGAAGACTGGATACTGGCTTGTACTGCAGCACACAGTGTTTCATCAGTCATGCTGCATTATGTCACATTAGGTGTTTCTATGAATTAATTTTAGTTCCTGAGATTTACTGAGGTATGAGAGAGCCATTCCATGAAAGTGCCAGTGGCAGGTAATCCTCTGCCACCAAATGGGGAGGAGCATTTTCATTTAAGACTGTGAGTGTTGGGGAGGAAATGTGGAGATAACATAACGAGGCAGTCCTAAGAAATTAGCATATCATACTAAAATCTTGTGTTTAGGAATGACATACATGCATGTTCCTGGATGCCAGAGGATTCCCAGCCTGGTAGTCAGTTCAGCTGCCAGTGTCGTCCTCCACCAACAGTGTAGGGAGGCAGGGACAGGAGTCCTGTGCTTTGGCTGTGCCACGTGGAGCACACGTAATTCCAGGTGCTTGGATAAAGAGAACTAAAGGCCATGGAGCAGCCTGCCCTGGGAGGCAGAGGGGAGCACATATCTGTGTGATTGTCTGTAAATACTGTATTAGTAGGCATTGAAACAAACAAATTCTTTGTTTTCAAATGTATTTTGACTTGTGTTAAGTGATGACGTGTCTTCCAGAACCTCAGAATATCTTTTTTTGTGTGTGTGTTTGTGTGAAAACATAGTAGATCTCTCTTATGTTTCACAAACATGAAATGTTTCAGTTTGATAAGTTTCAGGGAATATTGGTGAATAAAAAAGGCAAATGAAACTTAAATTAAGGAACCATCAAAGTTAAGAAAAATATTTCAGGATGGGCTACAGGACTGGCCTCTTTTCCTGTCCTAGGAGTAGAGTGCAATAAATGGTGGAATTTTTCAGTCTCTCTGGGTACTTACTAAACAGAAATATTGAGATGAGGAGAAACCACCCTCTTGTCATTTTATTCCCTAGTTTAGTGCATTGTGAATTTATATATTATGTGGGTGAAGGACTGTGGGACTGACCTGAATCCAACAAACGTTTCACTGTGTGCTAATAAGTAAACGCTTTATGTGCAAGAGCTGTGCTGGATACTGTGCATCTGAACCTGTCTGGCTGAAACTGGGGAGAGTTTTGCTATAGATTGCTACTGGACCATGATCTGTGATGTTGTGTCCAGTCAGTTTGAGTATGTAATCCAACAGGTTTTAGGAGAAAAAATTATAAAAATGGATTTATTATTTTTAAGAAAGTGAATAACTTTTCAAATTACTTGTCCAAATCAGAAATAACTGTGCAACCAGTGTCTATGAGCTGAAGTTAGTATGGATGTAAGAGTGTGAACAGTAGATCATTCATAGTCTTCTAGAAGTAAGAATAGTATGGCTGTAAAAATATACTCTGAAATAGTTACACTGTCAAATCTCCAATTATAAAGACATATAAGAGGGAAGAGAGTTGTAACCCATCACACTCCTGCACATCCCCAAAGGGTGATATCACAGTAAGGCTGAATACTGACTACTTAGAGTAATTTCTAGTGGCTTCAATGGTTCAGGGCAAAGAGATGAATATCACAAGCCCCAATAATAGTCTTTCTTGCCTAGGTTTCTATTTATAATGAAATTCTGTTCAGATTAGTGGAAAACATTATAGTCAAAGAAGAAAGGGAGTGAAAACTAAATAGAATTGCCACAGGATTTATTTTTACTGTAACTTGTAGATGATGATTAAAAATGTGTATTGATTTGCAATTTGCCTGGACACTTGAAACAGATAAAAGCAGAAACTACCACTTTGGTTTAACAGCTTTATTAGAGCTGAGGCTGGGCAGAGTTATGTGGGGTCACTTTTTGCCTGGGGTTGCCTATCGGTTTTCAGTAGAAGAAAAGAATTGGAATGAAGCATTGACAGATCCCATCTGGGCTCCCTGAGACAGCTGGTTTCAATACAGTCTGTCTAATGCTAGAATTGTGCCTTCAGTTGCTTTTGTTGGCATATCACAATAGCTTGATGTTTTGAGATAACACCTACAGAATGGACTGAGTCCATAGTGTGTTAGTAGCAACATTTCTCATGAACTACAGAAATATTGGATATCTTTGTGCTGATTCAGCTGTACAGAGCTGGAGGGGTGTTTGGTATATAAAACAGCAGTAATGAGTTCTATGAATACAAATATTAAACAAGACAAAGCTAGAACTAATTTTAAGGTTTTCTTTGAGTTCCTCTATGTCTTTGACTAGCAGTAGATCAATTTTTTTAATTTTACCATTTAAACATTGTATATTGGTGCTTAGTTCAGCTTGACTTTTAAATAGCTGCATGGGTTTAAATAGCAGATTTTGAAATCCTTGAGTGTCAAATGGCAGCAAAAACACCTCGGCAAAGATGTTGGAATCTGGTAAGACATTTTTGCTGTGATTATTTCAGTAGAAATCATAGATTTGTATTTAGTTTGGCTTTTGATCTTCTATGAAGTGGCATTGATGATATCTGATATTCTCTTTATTATTTTACTAATTTTTGTAGATATTTAAAAAAATTTCAAACTTTCTCTGCCTGAAAGCTACTGGAAAATTAGTGCGTAATCTACAGGGCACAGAAAGTGAATAAAACACACTAAGAAGCAACAGTAAATACACTGGGGTTAAGACTCATTTTGGGAGAACTGATACTGAAGATTAATGTGGGGAAAGAATAGCAGACTGGGCAATCGCCATATTCCCTCAAGAAACTTCAATGCAGCAATTAAAAAAAAAAAGGAACTATGAGATTTCTAATGTACATACAAATGTGCACATCAGTATTGGTCCCTAAATCCTCTTCAGCCAAAATTTTACTTTGCAAAATTAAGTTGCCTTCTGCCAGGAAAAAAAATGCTGTTTGCAATTTATTCCAAGAGACTGCCTTGTTTTGTATGATCAGTTCACTACATGTGCAATATAGAAACAACATATTTCCATTAATTCAGATGTTCACTTTCCTCTCCATAAGACTCCTGAAGCACACAACTCTAAATTTAGAAGTGCTTGCTGTTCCCTGCTGCCCCTATGTCTTCAATCTCGTTTTTAAATGATGTAGTTAGATAGCTAAGATTGATTCTATAATCAAACCCAGCCTGTAAGATGACACTCACTTGGTGAATAGATAGCTTATCCACCTTCTATCCTAACATTCGCATGTACAGCAGAGAACAGGAATTCTTAGTCTTATCTTTGCTCCCTCATTTTTTGGAAAAGGTAGTTAACCTCAATATTATACAAGGAATAAAAATTATTCACAGAAAAGTATCTTACTGCCCTTTTCTGTTTAGAGTGGAGCCATTTTTCCTGTAAACCAGAAACAAAATTACAACTGCTTTGTAAGGATCACTAGTGGGAAGTTTTGCAATGAATGAAAGATACTCCACACATTTCTTTTCCAAGATACTACACAATGCCAGTAAAATCTGTTTGTTTGTTCTTACCTTGTTAATCAGATTTTTTTTTCTTTTGTTCTGAGTATGCTTATAAACCATGAATTTACACCTTGGTTGCAATGCAGTTTGGTGAAATGGAGGTTGTGAGATGGTAATCTGTGTGTAGTGAACACACAGGAATGTCAACATGCTTTGGGAGAGGTTAGGACATTCTTCACTTTGGAGAGAAATTTCACTGAGGAGTTAATAGAACTTTGATTTGAACACTTCTATAATTCTCCCTTTATGCCCTTTTTTTCTTCTTTTTAAATTATTATTTAAATAGCGCTAAAATGAACAGCTTGAGCAGAACGTAGACAGGCTAAAAAGGAAGAGGGAGGGATGTCAGACAAAATATAGGTAGCATGCATTCTTTTACATTTGTGGCATAGTGTTTTGTTCTGGGCATTTTATGGTATGTTCCAGAGCCTGTTGGAGTGGAAAATGATGCCACATGTAACTAACTCCCATGTCTTTGTGTTAAATCACCCTTCCTTTCCCAGGTCTCCAAGCAACAGTATCTTAAAGATGAAATATTCATTTCAGAAACCTAATTTAATTTCAGAGTTGCCTGAGCTGCAGAGCTTATCAGTTCATGGAATCCACAAAACTCGATGAATTAACAACTCTTTTCCATAGATGGAAGGTTATTTTTAATTTTTTTTTCAGGATCTTGTTAAAATGCATCTTCTGATTTTAACCTTGGTTTGACTGGTTATGATTTACTCATTTGTGATACAGGGGATAAGAAGAAAAACTAGAGGCAATAATCTTCCCATCAATAAATGCAAGGCATTGTTGCTTTATAATATCTGTTAGCAACCCTGAGCAGTGCAGAGCTGTAAATAAATGAAGATTAAAGATGTTTTGTATTTCCCTTGGTTTAGTTCAAATATGTTTTCTTAAATGTAGTTTGTGAAGTACCTTAGATTATCTAACAGATCACTAATGGCATATTTTAACTAGTAAGTCAGTAACAAATGAAACTAGGCATAAAACATTATGGAAATAATGAATGAATGCTCAAGCTAAGAAAGGCTGAGCTTTGAAAATGCCACCATAAAATGAGCCAAGGTGAGTTCACCAGGAACATCTGAGGTTGCTTCATTTTACTCCTGTGAGCTTCCAATGAGTGGCAGCTGGATGTCTGTGCTTCTGATGCTTACGTAATTTTGAAAATTAGATATTTGTGAAAATTTTCCCAATTAATGAGCAGACATTGCCTTCTCTTCCTCTTATGCTAAACAAGTAGTGGTTGGAGAATGGAATACCTGAATACATTTTGAAGGCTGTTAGCTGAAGCCAGGATTAATCATAGGTACATGAAAGTCATAAACTTTAAGCATTTGTCCATTCTTGAAGACTGCCATTGTGCCTTGTAAATGTTGGGTCTTCCTGGAAACACAGAACAGCGGAGTTGGGGATGCAAGACCCAAGAAACCCCTTCTGCCCACCTGACCTTGACACTTGTGCCACTTCTAGTCTGGCCTTACGGTCCCTGGGCAAGCAGGGGTGGGGTGCCAGGGTGTCTCTGGGGATAACTCCTCTGCAGTCAGTGTGTGTGGAACGGGGCTTCCCCTCCTGAGATGTCTGTTGATAGTTTCTCATGAAGGAGATCCAGTGAAATCTGTTGCTGATAATCTCCATGAGAAAAGTTGTACATTCTGTGGTGGACATGAAATGAGTAGTGTAATTCTGCTGCTCTGCTCCACAGTATGGCATCCTCTGAGGTCATTTGGATTTACAGTAACCATATGGCTGGAAGTATTTGCTCCAAGGAAGGAATGCTCTGGAGGGTTGCATTATCATATCTTAGGTGTATTAGGGAGCAGGTGTCTGCAAACAGGACTTGTGCATCACCAGCTTCAGCTCAAACACAAATAACATCTGCTGCTGCATGTGATATGATAAAAAGCAGAATTAATGTATAAACCCTGAATCTTTTACCTGATGTAAATGATGTACTTAGCTGCAATTGGGCACCCTCATGTTTGAAGAAACCAAAATGATTACTTAATAATTTCTATCCTTCTGTATAAAGAAAACTGTTGGGATTTTTTTTTTTTGGGGGGGGGGGGTTTAGTTGTTTTATGGGTTTTCTTCCAAGTGAGAATAAAAATGTTGCCAAGGTGAGAATATGTAGATATTTAAAAATATTTTACTGGAATGGTATCAGGAGTTCTCAGAATTAATTTGCATTTCAGGGCAAATTTTCAGTGTTTATTATGGTTCATAAATGCCAATGAAAAAAACAGGGTTTTCAGTAGGAGATATTATAAGCCTTAATTCAATCACACCTCATCACTTACTAAGATATGCTTCTTTTGTAGACCACTAGGTAGAACAAACTGGTGAATGCAGGAAAGGAGTAAGCAGAAAGTGCTGTAAAGATACATATTTTCTTCAGGGTTTATATAAAACGCCTGTGGTGTCTACAGTGTTTCTTTTTATAATATAAAGATGTTTTGTCTGTGTATGCATTTTTACAAAATATTAGCAAATGAATACATTTTTCAAGACTGTGGTGATTTACAACTAAAAATCATACAGCAAAATAATTTTTGTGAGCTAAAATATTTCTCTTTACTCTTGTGCTCAGAAAAAAGAAAATAGGTGAGTGTTGCAATGCCTTGTGAAGGGTGGTAGTCAGGGGTATTGCTGGGGAAAAATGAGAGCTTTGGCACCCTTGGCAAGGCAGGCCCACATTATCACTACTTTGTTTTTTTTAGAATTCTATTTAGTTCTAATATTTCTTGCCATTACCTGTGATGTGGTCTTACTAAGTTGTAGCTCTTAAAATTTAAACAGCTCTAAAAAGAGTACAATTAAAACATAATGAGGATTTATCTGGAATAAGTTTTCTCACTGCAGTGTAGTCTTAGAGAGACAGAGGGATCTTCTCTAAAACAGAACAGACATGTGAGAAACTATAATCCCAAAAAAGGTCACTCCTGAATGGCACAAACAGTTTAGGATTGTTGCAGATGGTGTTGTGGAGGAAGGCAGGACATTAGCTTGTTTTGCAGCTTTTTGGCTAAGGTCGAAAGTATTGTGTAGTATGTCTTTAAAATTCACATGATTTGTGTTCAAGTCTTGTGATGAGGAGACAGAAGACTCTGCCTGGATTAAGACAGACTTTGGTCCAGGGAGCCACCATGAACTTCTTGTGGAGAGACACAGTTGCTGCTGTTTGGGGAAAGATAAAATCCGTCCTGGTGCAGTTGCTGATTTGCACATAATGCCCAAGGCAGAGCTGAAGATGAGGAAATATAAAATAGTAAAATTAATGAAATTTAGTCCATGAGAATAAAGAAATTGTGGAATCAGGTTTTTTTAGATCTCGGGCAGTTATAAGTTCATACATTATTCTACTGTGATGTAATATACTGTAATACACTGTAAAAGTGATCTGGATCACAAAACCACTCAACTATTAGGTAATCTATATTTTGTAATACAGATTGGCCAGTGGGTATTCCATCTTCCTTTAGATGTTATGATTTTTGGGTGAAAGTGATTTGGAACAACTGTTCTTTCTATTAGGGACACTCCTGATCATTGGAGGTGTGTTCCAGTTCAGTGCAGAAATCACAATTCTAGATTTCTCCTCCCTGCTGCAGCCAAGCAGCACAATCTAGATCCTCGTAACAGGTAGTGAAGACTTATGAGAAAGCTTAGGTGATGCATATTCCGCTTTTGGAGAAAAATACACAGCACAGAGAAACTATATGCCCTCCAGATGAAATTCTTGCTGGTATGTAGAATCTGAATAAACCAGGAATCTCTGGACAAATCATCGAGAGAGGAAAAGTTACTAGTGCTACAGCCACTTCCCTTCTCCCTGGCTCACCTTTGACTTATCGAGGTGTTTGCTGATCATATGTTAACAGAGTGTTGCTAGGAAGGAGAAATATTTGGAAACATTTTCTCATTCAGGTTAATAATAAAGAGTAACATTTGATTCCCTCGGCACTTATTTTGTCTCGGGCTCTGAAACTGACCCTAATTGCTAATGTTGCATTACAAAGTGGAGCCTTTCCTGCTCAGGGAACAGAACAGACATTAATGAGACCTTCTATTTATTTATTTTTTAAAAGATTTTCTGCACATTAAGATTAGTTTATTCAATGTACTGCTCCTTGTCTTAAAGTAGCAGACAAAAAAACCCCTCCCCCTACATCCTGTCTTTGCCTTTTAGATTATGTGCTTGATTTACTTTTTTCCAGAGAGAAAATAAAACATTTTAATTTGACTTCACTGTCATATGGTTAGTTACCAACCTGAGATTTCAGTGAAATGTCCTTTGTTGAAGATTTAGAAAAACAATCATTGTGCAGCAAATATTGATATGACTCTTAATGGCAATTTAGCTGATTAATATCCTTTCATCATGCAAAGCAGCGTGAAACACAGTGTTTTAATGAATGCCAACAACAAAGAGTGTACCAGGTGTGTTACTAAGAAACAATCTCTAGTGTGATTTAATTAATCAAAGCATTGCATGGAGCAATTATGAGCAACCTTGTGTAAGTGGCAGTAGTACATGATCCTTGATTTAGAATTGGCTTTAAAGAAAGACATCATGACTTAATAACTATGTTTTACCAGTCACAGAGCAAACCTTTGTTTAATCAGGCAGTTGTTTTTGGTGGATTTGTTTCTGCTGGTTTTGTTTGTTTTGTTGAAAGTGAAGGCAGAAAGAAAACACTAAGGATTTTGAGTGTTGGTAACTAGATGTATAGGAAATCACTGGTCTATTGAGTATGTTATTGAATCATATTCTTTCAGTGCTTTTCACCACCCACTTTCCCTGAATCTGTTGAATTAATTTTTTAATAATTTTCTGAGAGGCTGGAGCTGCTCTTGCAGGGGAGGGGCCATTGCTGACCAGCCTCAGATGACAGCTAAAGATGTGTATATGACACTGAAGGCAAATGGCCTGAGCTGTGCTCTGCCAGGTTTGCAGAGCTGCTTTGTGAGAGCTTTGGGTGAAGAGGAAGGGGGTTCAGCTCACAGTCACATGATGCAGAAGCAGGAAGGAAGCACTTTCAGAACAAGCATCTGCCCGTTCGATTCAAAGGCAATGAAAATCACTCCACAGTGCCTAGCTGAAAACATGAGAATTTTTCATTAAGGATATGATTGGAATGCAAACTTATGTGGAGAATTAGGAAGGCTTCCCCTCTCTTCATTGGAGGAAAAGTTATTGTGACTGACTTACCCTCCCAATAGAAATTGGAATGTTTTACCTCCCACCCTCTGGCTCTCTTAGTGAGATTAATTGAAGTATGTTACTATAGTGTAGCTAATTCCTCTGCTATAAATAGTTATCTTCAAACAGTGAAGTAGTAAAATATTGTGTGTGTTTGGAGCTTTCTTTTCATTCTTAAATATCTGTATAAACTTGGTGTGCAAAAAGCCAAATACATGTAAACTTTACTGTTCATATCAGGGCTGTGTGCCAGGACTTACATGGTAGTGTCTGCAACCACGTGTATGCACAGGGAAAAAAAAGTACATGTGCATTTTTTAACATAGTCCAAAACATAAGTTTAACTTTTCTATCAATGAAGACCCATCCTGGGCCTTCCACTGTTCCATGTTTGGCAGAGCTGAAGCTCTTACCTGAACTGCCTAATGCTGTTTTCTGAAAGCAGTGTCTTAAGGGCATACAGCATATTCTTTTAGAAATTGCTCTTGGTCCTTATTCAGCTTCTTTCTAAGTTGCTTGGACAGCTTTGTACAGTACACTTGGATATTTCTGGGGAATAATAAGAAGGAAGTTTTTCAGTTTCCCAGCAAAACCTGGAAAGAAGTGTTGAGCTTAAGATGAGGATGGACTAAAGGTCCTCCGGGGGTCCCTTCCAACCTTCCCTATTCTGTGGTTTTGTTCACGTAGAGAATGAGAAAGGCTTGAGTTGGAAGGGGTCTTTGGCTGATAAAATCATTTTTTGGGGTTTTGTTTTGCTTTTTTGTGAATAAAGTTTCTTTAGCTCTAAGGCTGCACTTACCAGTAAGGTTATTTATTTTAAATGTTATGTTCCTGCCTGCATTTTCTTTTAAAGAACCTTGGCATTTAAAGGATATGCATAAAAGAATTGAGATATCCAGAACATAAAGTCAAACTTGCTTTATGTCTTGCCTTTTAAACATTGAGTCTCATATACTACATGTGCTGAGGAAGAATAACAGTGGAGAACCTTACGGGTTACATTTATGTGGTTCTGACTTAAGTTCCCCCTAAAATGAACAGTGCTTGAAGTTTAGCCTGAAAATCAACCTATTATGCCCTTTTATTTTAACACATAAAACTTGCAGGTTTTAAGATCAATCATGCAGAGGCCCAGAGGAATAGTGTAGCAATAAAATATCTCCCTTGGCTGTTAATTTTCTTGTTAAGGCAGGCCTTTAACTATGTACATTGCAAATCAGACCTCTGTAATACCTCTAAAGTGGAACTTCATCATACATTGAAATTTAATGTTAAACACAAGCTTAAATCCTTCCTTTTCTATCAGTGTGTTAAAAAATGATGGATGAGGCTGCATTGACTTCAGGAGCTGGAACTTTAAAGCATTCAGTTTGAACATCTTGTGAATATGATAAAAGTCCTTAAAGATCCTCACTGAGGAGAAAGAGCTCAAAGATTTCTTCATTTCTCCTCCCACATCCACAATTCGTTACCTTTAGGGAGGAGAGTTTGCACTTCTTTTTACAGATATTCTTTAAACCTACTGCTGGTAGAGGCAGCAGTCACTGCTTCAGACTCTCCTACTGCTTTGGCTTCCTCTTTCCCCTGTTCCTTTTGCTGAGCCCACATGGGCTTAAACTGGCATTGTCAGCAACATGTGGAGCCTAAACACTCCTGGTTTCATACCCTGAGAAAAATCAAGGGGAGCCCACAGAATTGGGGAGTTCTGGGAGAACATTTCTTTCTAACAGGCATGTGTAGAACTCCATATGTAAGGTTAACTAATTTTTGTCTCTTTGATTGTGGGACAGAGGGACTAGATATGCTTGGAAAAAAGGTACATCTGAAGGATGGGCATAAATTTTGTTGTGCCTCACAAATGGAGGAACAGTTCTTAATTTTTGTCATTCTTATATGATGTTAATGGTATTTTGATTACATCTGAATGTGGTGAATATGAAGTGGATGTTTAGACCCTTGGTTCTTCTTTCTATTTCAAAGCTGTCTGCTCAGAGCTCTGAACTGTCTGATAAGCCTACTTTAAAAAAAAAATGCAACAGCAACAGGGCAGAAGGGTGGAAACCCCAAAACAAAACCCCTCATCCACCTTAACATTAAAACCTCAGTAAATTCTCCATTTTAGTGTTTTGGAACTATGATTTGCCTATGGGCTTGATGATTATAGGCAACACACAGTGCAATTTCTCCAATATCACACCCCTGCCAAATGTGACTCATTCCCTAGTCCCACAGTCCTGCAGGGAACTAAACCATGCCAGACCTTTTCATAGCTTATCTCTGTCTTTGTGCTGGATCAGCTGTGCTGGCTGACAAGTTCTATCATTATCAAATCTAGGAATTCATGAGTCATGATGCAAAAGTTGTGAAATTAACTTTGAAATCACAAGAGCTTATGTACTTATAAATATATGCACATGCACATAAACTCTCACATAGACACAAATTATATGATATAAAATTCCATGTATAAGGATTATTGCATTTCTTTTAATTTGACCTCTTCTTTCAACCTCTAAGTTTTACATTTCCCAGTGGTTTCTTTCCTTGAAAGCTAGAAGCAGGTTTTTTGCTGTAAACAAAAACCCCCAGTCATTTCCTTATTTCACTGAAGAGTACTGAATACTAGTTTTGAAAAGAGAAAAAAGTAAACAACTGAGCAATGTTGTTTTAGTGGATCAGAGTCAAGGTTGAAATGCAAACATATTTTCTGTCTGTCAGAAGCAGTTTTTTTGTTCCTTCAGTCTATGGTATGACTAACCTCCTTGAAGCAGTAGACCATTCCTAAACATTTACATCAAGGTATATGAGGCTATACCTCTATACGTGTAAGATCTTAAATTTCTGTGCTGTATTTATAAGGCAGCAACATATGCATACAACTTGGGATTGGCATGGACTACAATGTGGTTATAAGGCAGACAGGCTTTTTAAGTGTATAAAGGCCTATTTTTGATTTAGAATACAGGAAATTCTGTTTAAAGTGATACCCATTGAGTATATTTGCTTGGATTGAGCACCTTGCTGACAACATGGTGCCAAACAGCCCAAAGGCAAAATTCAGCCTGGAGGTGTTGAAGTATCTGCAGTGTGTGTGCCTTACAGACCCCTACTGAACCACCTGAAAATTGGACTGCTAAAGCTGACTCTGCACTTTGCCGGATGTCTTGAAGCCCTCTGGAATGGATGTTACTTCATTGTTTCCTGAAAAAACAGGCCTTGCTTCAAAAAACTGAGAACAAGCTGAAGTTCACAGGTTCTTGAAGGTTTATGGCAGAGCCAGAAACAGGATCAAAGCCTGTTTTCATATTAAAAAAAAGGTTAATACAAGAATAACCCCCTCCAGTTTTCTCCCTAATGTGCTTCAAGAGGAGAGAATGAAAAGTGGGAGAGTGGCTGGAGGCTGAACTTTGGACAACTGGGTAAGAAGAGTCTGCAATGAACAAATTACTTTTGTTTTTATTTTAATGGTGCTGCTTGGTGCACATGGGTATTGGGCCTTCCATTGCACTAACCTGCTGACCTGGAGTCAGTGTGTAAACCAGAGCTTACAGGATTAATGCAGTTGCCCCTAAGTCTTAAAGGCAAACTTGTAAGTGAAATCCTTCTGTATGGATGTCTGAGCAGTTCTACACTGAGTGTGCTGAAGTTCTCTACATAGAACTTGTGCACAGCCTAGAAAAGCTGAAGTATTGCAGATACTTAGGATACAGCTGTGTGAATTGCAGCACCTTTCTCTTGGTTCTGAAGTCTTATGCTTGATAATTTGATAAGCATATGAAATTTAATAAAGTCTAATTAACACTGTGTAATAAAATGTACACTAAATTCTGTTTATATATCTCTCACTGATAAACAGCATTTTATGTCATAAAATTTGAAAAGTGTGCTAAATGCTGATTTTAATTACACAATAAAGAACATAACAACCTTTATTGTATTGTTGTAAATTTTGACGTAGTACAACAATTTGATTCCTTAAAAATTAATTGCCTAGGAGTGTGTTTAAGTAATATTGATTATGCTGGTGCTTTGTGTTGATCTGTGATACTTAACCCAGCATTTAAAATATCTTTTTTCCATTTTACATTTGTGATGCAAGAATAAAAGCAAAGTACAAAACAAATAGGCACTTGAATTCTAATAGCAATAAGCAATAAATGTCAGGCATCTGGAAATTATGGTTGCAATTTCATCAGAGTACACTTTGTTCTTCTATTATGCCTGCATGAATTTTGCTACAGGCAAAATCTATTACAGATAACAGTTAAGAACCTTTCTAATCTACACAGATAGTCATGGAAAAATGCTAGAAAACGAAATGTTGGAAAATGTAATATTGCCAAGTAAAACTGACACTCATAGAAAATAATGTGATGAAATGTAGAACTGCAGAGATAATTTCTGTAGCACCGTGTTGAAATTTCTGGGATGTTTGGCCCTGCTGAAGGGTGTATAACTAATAACATGCAGTGTATCAGTAAATGTGTTTGTGTACTGTATATGCATAGATGTTATCTCTCTACTGCAGGCTAGTTAATTTGCTTGTTTAATGATTGTTACCTGAAATAGCAGTTACCAAATAGAGACTATACATTAGAAGCCAGTATTTTTCCATTGCTAATGATTATATTTCCGTAGCACCGATTTCTGTTCCAGGTCATAATTTCAAAAGTATTCATGTCATACTTTTTATCATACATTATGATACTTTACAACTCTTTAATTCACTCTGTAAAGATTTATTGATCAATTAGAATTCTGTCAAGTTCCACAAGTGGATTGTTTCTTTTTCACAGCATTTTGGTGCCAAAGTACCATGTTCTACCCAGCTTAAATTCATCCTGGGTTACAGTGGAGTAACACAAAGCTTAGACTCAAGTAAGAATGATGTTCCAGAGATGCTTAATATTGTGTACTTATATTTTGCTCTGGGATATAATACAGAATTGAAAAGATAACTTGATTTGCACTCTTTAAACAAACTCTTTACCAAACTGAAAGCAGGTATAGTGACTTGCATTCATCTCTACCTTTTTAATAAGAAAGTGTAAATTTTTGTTTCAATGTAAACATCAGTCCTAGAGTCTTTTCCATACTTGCTAAGAAATATCTCTTCAGCAATAATAAAGCGTGCAAGTATATGATTTGCATCTGCAGCTTGCTTTCTTCAATAATCAGGTGTTCTTTTCAATAACCATAACAAGGTAGATAAGCATAAAACTTGGTTCATATTCGTGCAGCAAAGAGCACAGTAATGGAAGTGTTAAAACTTGTACAGTGGTTGCAGTTGGGTTTTTTCACTAATGGGTATCTTGTTACAGTCATAACATATTATTGTAATAAGTTTAGTGAATGAATCACATCCTGCTTTGAAAATGTAGCTTCTGTTCTGATGAGTCAAATAGTCATAAGGGAAAGTCTTTGTACACAAAATGTTTAGGGGATATAATGGAGGAAGGGTTTTAAGGAATGAGAATTGTTTTACCTTTTGATGTGTGACTTGACGTCAATGCAACTGGAGAACTGAATCTCTAAAATTTTTTTCCTACTTTTATTTAGGAAAAAAAAAAGGAGGAAGAGCTTTAAAAGAGTGCAAGATTGCCTCTTTACTAGTAGAAGGGAAAAGTTTAGTTCATTTCACAGTGAAAATTAAGATGCTTTTTTCACTCACTGGTCTGGTACCTGGACATCCTTTGGGGGTTTTTGTGAGATGCAGAAAGAAATCTTTGATGAATATGAAATAGTTCATGACTTGAAACAGAATCCATTTCCAGATGTGCATGTTGTGGAGATGGGAAAATCTTTATAATCCTTTTCCCATATAATTTCTTTTGGGAGAAAGATAATTCTCTTTGGCAGTGAAAATATTTCATAATGCCCTTCATAAATGAGTAGGAGATCTTTTATATTTTAAGTAATAGGTTTGAAGTAATTTAAGTGACTCAAGAGTAAGTGTTAGCCTGGAGTATTTTTATTTAGAAATGTTTTCGTTGAACTGTTAGAATTTGTCTTCATAAATGGGAAACAAATCAGTCAAAAACACTGTGAGCGACACGGTTGATTGCTTTGGGAGAAATGTAAGCTCTTGTTGATTCCAGCAGATATGTAGATTTTCTGGGTCGTGCAGAAGAGCCTTTACCAATTGTCCATGTAACTTGGCTGAAGAGGAGAATGCCTTCTCTCTTGAGGCATTATGTAAAGAAGTTGATGACTGTCTATAAAAGTCAGGAATGAGGTTGGCTGTGGCAGACTAGGAATCTTCTAAGTTGCTCTGCTGCTCCCGTGTCTGGTGATGAACCCCCCATGACCAGGAAAATGTTGGCATCTGTGCTTACAAAGGTTTCAGCAGCCCACATCTGTCCTTCCCAACTAATTGAGCTAAACAGAAACTGAACAATTCCGAAGGTGAAAACCAACCTTTATATTAATTGTAATCTCTTACAATACTTATAATGTCTTCTCATGGGTGTTCTTGTTCTGAAATGTATGATCAATCCAACTGAAGAAACAGAAAACCACTTTCATATTTAATATCAGAATAAGAAAGCATATTAATGCTTTTGATGCCACAAGGGTTGCAAAGCCTAGGGCTAGAATTTGTCTTGATTGCGCATATCTATGAATTTTTAAAGAAAAGAAGACAGGTTCTGACTTAAATGAGACTATATGTGTGAGAAGGAGTCATCTTTCAGCAGTTGCTGTAAGATCACAATCAGTTTCTAGTCTTTGCATTATTTTTACAAGGAGACAGAGTATGCAAGCATAGGAACAAACAGAACCCTTTTAAAGATGTGTGCTGTATTAAGCACTAAGTTAATATTCAGTTTGCAGCTGGTTATACATAGTAACTTTTATATTCAGATCAAATACGTATTTGAATAGAATTTATTCTGAATGGCACATGAAGATCATCTCCCTGTATGCTTAGTGGAATGTCATTTTGAATGAAAATGGTTTATCTGCATAAATTTGTTCATAATTTTTTCTGATTATGGGGAGAAGTCATGTATTTTCCAGTAAATTTTTGGTCCCATAAGCCTTTTATCTCTGTTGAAGTTTTATATTTGAGTAATTTTTAAAAAATCAAGTTACTATACCAAAATGTGCAAAGCATCTAGAAATCTATTTATTCATCAACCTGAGAGTTTTAATTCAATTACCTGGTATATGTCAAGAGTATTTGAAACAAGGGTAGTTTATTCTTTTTAAAGGTTTTTAATTCTAGTAATGTTGAACATAACGTTAATTTAGAACCACAGAATTCCCTCCACGTCTATTCCTTGTGTTATTGACTCACTTGCCATGAACCCTATGACCCTTATTAGTGTCCTAGAGTTGCCTTTAAATATTGTGAATTCCTTGGTTCTTCACCAGCTTTACCCCTTAACTGAGTTTAAATTGGTTGCAAATATTTCTCTCCTCTCCCACAAAATTCGTACCAGCCCTGGGTATATTTCTTGCATTAGGTGAAGTGCAAGAATTGTCTTAACAACCCATGACATTCTCCTCTGGCTTCGTGTTGATTTTCTCTACTAACAACCCCCCAACCTTCCTCTGTGTCCTAAGGTTCAGGTGACTATGTACCCATGCCAATCCCAATTGCTGAGATAATTTTCTCATTACTTTGTGCCATACTGCTTTGGGTCTCCATTGATTCATTCTTCTTCATCACGAATTTAAAACTCTGTCAACTTCCTGCAGCTGCTCTTTGAATCTCTTTCTTAAAACTTTTATGCTAAAGCTTTTTTCCCCATTTTTTTCTATTAAAAGCAGAATTTAATACAATCATATCAGCTAAGTCACTCTGTATCATTTCTTCTGTATCCTTTCTGATCAGCCCATTTTTTTCTTTCTTTTTCCTCCACTGTATCATCTTTTCCCTCGCCTCCCAATCTCTTGGAAGGAAAAAATAAAAATCATGAACTGACTTGTGGAGAGTTGCCATCCTGATTTTCATTTACATCCATGGAAAAAGGGACTAACATTTATTATTAATTTTCGAGCTATTTCATTCATTTTGTTTATTAGATTTTTCCTCTGCAGTGACAGGGATTTGGTTTATTTAGAAAGGTTTACAATCAGTCAGTACACCACAGGTAAAAGAATAAAGTTTAGATGGGGAACTTGCTCAGTGATGTACTTTTCTCTAGTTTTGTATGGATTGAGAATCATCTGCAGTGCAAGCTGTGACCTACTTAACACAAATGAGATTGCTTAATGGCTACTGATTGGTTGTCAGAGAGTTTTCTTTAAATATAAATATCCATCATCAGGCACTTTGTAATAATAAATGTCTCCTGTGTTATCCCATTTGTCTGTTTATATCACAAAGTAATGTGTCATACTATAAAATACAAATGTGTTCATTGAGATAAGTTTGCTTTATTCTGATGTTGAGTGGTGTAGCTACATTACACGACATACAAGGTGTCAACTAATTAAGTATTAACATATCTCTTATGAAATTAAATTTCAGAAGTGATTTCTTTGAAGTGAATAGTTGTCTAAAGTGCTAGGCAAGAGCTACCAAAAATGCCACTGCACAAGAAATCATGCAGAGATTATTCTGTGGAAGGGATTTGTCTTCAGAGACTTGATAAGATGACCATGGCAGTGCACAGAGAATGTGAGGGGCAGCCAGGATCTTCTGGTATTCTTTTCATCTTTGGTCCTCCTGATTATATGCCATGTTCATCAAATGTAAGTTTTGCTTTAGGAGAAAGGGAAGATAATTCTAAAGCTGTTAAATATAGGAGTACATAATCTGAAACTTCTGAGTTTTTCCCCCACCAACTCATTATGACACACAGCCATTTATTTCCAATATACAAAATTGTTGTATATTGCATATTTACAACTGAAGTTTTTTCAAAAATGTAGCTGATAGTTTCATAGATTATCTAAATGACTTTATTTTGGTTGTGCACTATTAGGGAAAATGAGGAAAAACAAGATTCAAGTTATTATCAACCCATTATATTTGAAACAAGTCCTTTAAAAGTGTTGTGCTTTTTTTTTCTTCAAAATGAATAGTTATTTGAATCCTAAATGAGTAAAATTAATCTCTTTTAATTGAATTCAGCAGGAATAAAGACAGTTCAACAGGAGATATTTTGATAGTGTGATGTTTTGTTGTTGATGCCCATGAACACTGGATAAATCATCTGGAAGTTTAGAGTCAAGTATCAAGCCTGTGGCTAAATTACCAAAAGTGCTTTCCCTCTAATGAAATATGGTCTTTCAGTTTAAAACACTTCTGATTTTTTTTTTTCAGAAACCTCATTGAAAGGAAGAGCTGTGGACACTTCCCCCTTACAGCTCTGACTGAGCTCTCATCACCATCAGTTGGTATTTATACACCACACATCCAAATCTGCAGTCAGGGTATTTCTGCTGTTCTGTGAATGCACTAATTGGCTCCACAAACTGCAAATTTAGGGGCGGAGAAAAACTAGTAATCTTGTGCAGACTGTGTTCTTGCATGACCAGCTAATCACTTGTATCTTCTCTGAGTCCTGCAAATGTCTTGGTTGGGGTAGTGATGGAAACATTAAGGGACTATTTTAGTCCTGTTACAAATATACTTCTCTACACCCGCAAGGGCTGAGCCCAACTGGCTAATCACTTCTGTCTTTACTGGACTTGATTGAATGTTTGTGTTTTTAGTGTGAACTACTTCCCAAATTTCTAGCACTGAAAAGTCCTCTGGTTGAAAGTTAGCAAATACCAATTATACCTCCCGTGCCAATTAAAATGTACAGGTGCAATAACTTTGCTATCAGCAGCTTTGGTGTTTATCTAGAAAGTTTTATATCAAGAAATATTTTGAAATAGCACTGGGAAATGAGCCCATTAAAAATGTTCTTACTGCTCGATGCTAAAAAGGTAACTTGGCAGTACTGGATTTACTACTGACTGGTTGTGTTGATAAGAATTAACACCCACTGTTCAAGTGACCAGAGAAAGCCTCACTCTGGATAAAGAGGAAACAAGATTTAAAAACCATATTAACCTCTCTTTAATTATTTCTAAGGAGTCTGATTGTGAGAGGGCTATCCTTGCAGATAGTTAGATTTATGTAGTCATTGTGTAGGGAACAATTTTGCTTCTGTACCCTGGTTATCCTTTGCACAAAGCAATAGTTCTTTACTCTGATACCAATGGGAATGTAATGAAGCACTGTAATGATAGTGGCAATAAAGCAAGCAGTTTTATTTAGAAAAAGGAACATAAGAAACTGAGGAAAGTATTTGGAGTGAACTACATAGTGCTCCCTAGATTCTGATAAACCTTTTCCTAGGAATACACAAGTATTGGTTATTAAAAAGGGTAAGGCTAAGGCTAAACCCAGCATCAAGAGGGATCTGGGAATCAGTATTAGCTAAGCTGACAGTATCTGCTATTACTAATAATAACTATTTAGGGTTAGGTTTCAGTTTTCTACAGTCATGGTACACACCACTTGACATGGGCTGCACAGTTCTGCATCTTTCCAGCCTGAACTCAGAGCTTTGTCATCTCTTCTCCTTACCTTGCTTGTTACTTTTCTTTATTCAGGTTTCAGGAAGACTTTAAAGGCTTATTTTACAGATGAAATTTCTCCAAGGTGAGCCATGATTCATCCTTGCACAAAGCTGTGAGATAAGATACAGTATCCTAAAAGAAGGTCTTAGATTATTCCTCAAGCAATGGGAAACACAAAAACATTATCTCTTGAAAGTAGTTTATAGCTGATCTTTTCTGTGTGGGTTTTTTGTGTTTGTTTGTTTTTTTGTGTGTGTGTGTGTGGGTGGGTTTTTTTTGTTTTTCCTTGCCAAAACTCCTGGTTACCCATTAATAAAAACAAAAAAAATCCAAACCAAAACAACTTTAAATGAAATGAGTGACAGAGATCTGGTTGGGTCAAGTTTGATGTAATTGTAGTGGGAACAGCTCTGTGAAATCAGGTGTCTGAAGGACCTTTTCTTCCTCTTAATGGTGTTGCTGATTCCATTGAGTCTGTTGTGGTCTGTTTCACTGTTTTCCCACAGACTCTGCTTTCCCTCGTTGTGATCTCACTTTTAGCACTCAAAAATTTTGGCTTATGCAACATCAAGCTGGAGTCATGCCCTACTTTTTGACAGTGGTGTGGCTGTTTCTTCTGAGCCAGGTGTATTTATTTTCATCTTTCTACTGTTCCTTCCCACAGTAACTTCATAGTCAGGTGAAAAGGTGGTGTTTTGTTATTGTATTGCCACCTTCAATTTTTTAAACAAAGTTCACAAAGAAGAAAATAATCCACATACTCTCTTACTGAATTACTCACTGATGCAGGTGTAGGACTTTGCACTTTGTCCTCAATGACCTTGGAGTGTGTGTGCTGATATCTTAAGGGGTCTGAATCTGTGTGAGCCTTTCCTGGTGACTTCAGGAAAGCCAGGCTGGGACTTAGCTGCAAAATGCACCTCTGAATGTGGTGACAGCATCTTAAACTCATATAAGAACCAAAAGAACACATGTAAGTCAACATTAGGTAGATTACTGAGTCACTTGACTGCTAAAAAAAGGCCAAAAACCAAAACCCCCAGAAACAGAAGCTAGTTTCTTCTAGTCACTTCATCTATTTGGTTAGGTCAAGTATGTAACTCTGGGCTATTCTTCCTCCTGTGTGCAAGGAGGAAGGTGTTCAGTCTAGTAAAACTTTGTTTCCCACCTCCAGTTACTTAGCTGTAGACCTACACAGATGCCTACAGCAGCTACTCCACACAGAAGTGTGTGGTTTCTTTCCTGGGGTGTAGAAGGTGACTTGCTCTAGTCATTAGAATCTAGATATTAACTCTTAAGATGTGCCAGGAGCACCCGCCAGTCCTTTTCTTCACTGTACATTTGTCTCTTTGTAGAATAGGCACTTTAACAGAAAGACAGCTCTTATAAAATTTTCTTCAGAGGAAAAAGGAATGACTTTTGTAATAAACACTGTACCAAAAAGAAAGATAAAGGAGGAGGAAAAGGAAAAAAACAACCCCAAATCCAACATGTATTTTTAGCTCAGTTGGCACTTAGTGAGTACTGAACTAGCTACAGCACCATAACTAGTGGTTCAGTGTGATTAATTGCAGGGGTATTTGTAATACCTCCAGTTGCTTTCACAGAGCTGCTACTAAAGAAATCTTTCAGTTGACAGTGAAGTGATTGGTTAATGGCAGACATGGAGAATAATTGACATCTCAGCCAAATCATCTGGGGATAAAATATATTTTGTCGAAGAGCTAAAACCCTTGTGTTGAGAAAATGCATTTTTTCCCTCTGATCCATTCTGTCAACAAAATACTTTTCATCAGAAACATCAAAGCCGTTTCATCTGCAAATTTTATTTTTGAATCCCGAAATCTATTCTGTTGACAAAAATTTCTGTCAACTGCCTCAAACCATTGTATTAACAAATGTCTTTTTGAAAATCATGATTTATTCTTTTGGCAAATGCATTCTATAATACTCTACTTCATTCTGTAGTGCGAATACATAAGTTAGGCTCTATCTTAATTTTTTAGAAAGTGAAAGTTGAAAGTAAAAGTGTCACAACTACTTATCTGCTGAATCTGTTCACTGATTAGGATTATTTTACATATTGCCAGTTGAATTAAAGTTGCGGCTGAATATTGCAGAAGTTGGAGTAAGGAAGTGAGGTTGGAGGTTCAATAAAATCACATTTCTCGTTTAATATTTTCTTTGCAGAATCTGTCTGCCAATCACGGTTTTCAGGCTTACAAT
This sequence comes from Pithys albifrons albifrons, assembly GCF_047495875.1. Lineage (NCBI taxonomy): Eukaryota > Metazoa > Chordata > Aves > Passeriformes > Thamnophilidae > Pithys > Pithys albifrons. Next base: position 10,342,751 of record NC_092469.1, on the reverse strand, counting down.
ACAAAGATGATCTCTAATGAGCTGTACTTTAACTGGTTTCTAGATTCTGATGAACTGGAGGCTCATTGTAACCCCACTGCTTAAAATGAACTACTGCAATAGAATAAAATGTTGCCGCCATCCCTAATGTATTCCATGCTAATTTAACATTAACCAATGTAGCATATAAATAAATTGCTAGGAAGTTCATTCCTTAAACAAAAAATATATCTGTTTAAAGGCAGAATCATATGGTGGTAAGAAAAGGATAAGTCAAAGCTTTGAGTGTAAAATACCACTAATCTACATTAAAAAAAAAAGTTAGTCTTACAACTATTCCTTGTACAGAGAAGAAAAAAGTCACTAGAATTTGATTAAGCAATCACTGTCCATATATTATCTTCTCATATGTATTTCTTGTGCATCACTGGTCTGTGTTGGATATACTTTTGACTTGTTTGTTTTGGCCATTCTGAGGTATTTATTTTTCAGTAACTTCCTTGATTTCCAGATCACATATAACAAAGAGTTTGGGAATGTAAGGAAAGATGTAAGCAGCCTAAATACTAGATAATTTTTGTGTATAGTGTATAACTCCATATCTACCACATGATGAACCAGATTGTAAAGTATAACTCTGCTATTGGTATCTTATTGAAAATCTCTGCATATGGTCCTGAGGATACCCTTCAGAAATGGAGTCTCCTCCCAATAAAATAGGAATAATCAGATGTCTCACAATTTTTTTTTCTGTAATGGTTAACTTTCCTGGGCTATGAGAAGAATTAAGTGGACACTTGACACATGTGACTGAAAAAAGTGTGTCCTGTGAGTACTGACGGTGTGACTGATTTTTCACTGCCAGTGATTGGAACAGTGGAATTGAAACTGTAAGAGAAATGAATCTCCACAAGAAAGAACTGAGTGGTACCAGCCCTTTCTGACTATGTTTGAATTTCACCTCTTTTGTGTAGGGAGAAGACACATAGCTCTGACTCCTCCTGCACATTGTGCTCAGTCTCTCATTGTTGTGCACCAGCCCCGATTCTCCACCGCCAAGAAGGGTCACAGAACTACAAAAATGTAATAAAATATTAGTACAAATATTCATAGAATCTTAGAATCATAGAATCGATTGGGTTGGAAAAGACCTCCCAGATCATCAAGTCCAACCCTTGGTCCAACTCCAGTCCATTTACCAGACCATGGCACTCAGGGCCATGTCCAATCTGCATTTAAAAATCTCCAGGAATGGTGAATCCACCCCCTCTCTGGGCAGGCCATTCCAATGCCTGAGCACTCTCTCTGTAAAGCATTTTTTTCTGATATCCAACTTAAATTTCCCCTGTCAGAGCTTAAGCCTGTGCCCCCTTGTCCTATTGCTGAGTGCCTGGGAGAAGAGACCAACCCCCACCTGGCCAGAACTTCCCTTCAGGTAGTTCTAGACAGTGCTGAGGTCACCTCTGAGCCTCCTCTTCTCCAGGCTAAACAACCCCAGCTCCCTCAGCCTCTCCCCATAGGACTTGTGCTCCAGTCCCTTCACCAGCCTTGTTACTCTTCTCTGGACCCGCTCCAGCACCTATTGAGACAGAATAGAGATATTCTAGGCTAGGATAAATTGCTACACTTGCATCCTGGTCCTACTTGAAAAAATATTACAAATACTTCATTAAATCTGTAAAGTAATTTCTTGCTGACTGCCCACAGTGCCCTTAGAAATGTTCAGTGAGGCCATTGAGATGCTGTTGCTTAGCCATGCATTTTGGTGGGACATAGATGGATCATCTCTCCCAGTCCCATGTTTAAAAATCGTGCACCAAAATCTGCTTGCCTTGTAAACAAACACTAGGTAGGTAATTTGTGACTTCCTGCAGCATTTCAGGGGCCCTGCAGCAGAATGTTGAGAGGTGGCTCTTGAAGGATGAACGCACACTGTTTTTAAGCAAGGACTTTCCACAAAATCTGAAGTAGCCTTTTGCTGATGAGATCAGTCACTTGGCCATGCATAGGCCAGCTGGCCATTCCAAAATCCAGTGTCCCCAAAGTAGGCATTACAATGATATTTCTTATTCAAATTTCAAAAATGTAAATGGAAATATCCTTTAAAATGGGTTAATCCCAATTTTCCTTGAAAGTAAACTTTGCTATGTGTGAGAACTCTCCAGTCTCAACTCAGGCTGTTGTTTTTGTTAAGGAGTAGCCTGTGTTTAGTATTATTTCTGCTGACTCAAATATTTTTCCCTGTTGTGCAGTTTTGGAGCACTTTAAGCCTTGCAATAGGGTGTTGGTTGTTGTTTTTTTCCTTGCTGTGTGTTTCCTGTCTTCTGGATCTTTTTTTCATGGATTTAATTTTGCACTTTATTGTCAATTCCATCTCTGAAGGTTCTGCCCTTTATCTACAGAGAAGCTACAAAGCAGTCACTGTCAGTAAAAGCAGCACTATGCAATCAAGTTGACAGGTCATTGCTTATTAGCATCTTTCATTAGAATGTTAGGAATTTGGCATGTCATTCTATTGAAAATAATGTATGATTGATTGATTGACACTGATCAAAATTTGTTTATTCATCCACTGTTGCACCAAACACTGAGAATAATGTGTTGCATGTAATATCAATAATTCCTAGGAAAAAAAAACATGGAACAGCCACTCAAGGGAGAGTTTTGTTCAATGCTATTTCTGCTGCTTTAAAAAACCCCAGTCCTAAATTCTTGAAGGGTAAGACTTGTTAAGGCTAAATTTTGCTTCCAGAAATGTTAACCCTTGTCATAATACAGAAGTTACAAATGAAAAGGCAATTATTTCTCTCTGGAGTAATAAGTCAAAAAAAGCCAATAAAACAGTGTAAAAAAAAAAACCAAACAAAAACAACCAAACAAAAAAACTCCCAAACAAAACAAACCCAAACAAACAAAACCAAAAATTCAACAAAACAACCAACCAAACTTGCTATTGTTTAATAAGAATAAATATAATGTAAAAGTAAGGGAAATACTCTTATATAGCCACTTACCTCTTTAGGGCAAATTGAAAGAGGAAGTGGTTCTAATTTAGCGTTTAAACATGACAACAACTGTACAACTGGCAATTATAGCTTCAAGACAAATACTGGTTTTGACCAATATGTAAACAATGTCTTTATCTGTGATTCATTTAGCACTAAAGGAGTTTTTCCCCTTTTCTTATCTTGGGAAACCTGCATGGATCACAACTGGCCTAATCTCAGAGGAAATGGCTAAGAAAAGTTGGGTGTAGGGGAAAAGTGTGGTTCTCTGAGTAGAAAAATCGATTCTGGAGAAAACCCCCCTACTCCAGGAAGTGCACTTGTCTTCAGTGGAGGTTGTACCTTGTTGGAGTTGTTCTAGACCAGCTCAACACCAGGTCTGTGTGCATAGAGAGGAGGAGAGTGGGAGGAGCTTGGGCTGTTCATTTGGCTGCACAGGCACCTAACTTTCTGTGCCAGTAACCTCAGAAGAGACTTCCAAAGGAGCATTTACTTTTACCCTGCTGGACCAAGTTAATTAAGAGAAATTAAAAGAATATATCTGTTCTATGGATTTTCCTAGTTGTTGTTCAGCAGGGGCCAGGTATGCTGGGAGCTGATTACACTTTAATGCATTAGTACAGGGAAAGGACAATGCTGTGTAGAAAAGATTTTTTTTCTTTAGAAAATAAAAGAGCAAAATTTCATATTTCACTGCTTTCTCCAAAGGTCAATGATATTTTACTGTTTTGTTTAATGAAAGCAATAATCACCCATGTTCTCTATGGCCTTTAAAGTGCCTGTTTCCCTCAACCCCTTTTTCCTTTCCCATTGACATGAAGTGAGAGAGGCAAATGTGAAGAGGGTGTACAATGACTATGTTACTGAAGGAGAAAGTCTGTGCTGTAGCACATCTTATTAATTTACCCAGGTCCAAGCCTCTCATTGAGAGTGGTGGGATTCTGTCATTGGTCCTATGGGAAGAAAAACAAAACATGACTAGGAGCTAGAATATGCTGCAGGAGCAGTTTTCAATCAGTAGTTTGAGATGCTTGAGCCTTCTCTTTGGAGAATTTGCAGGTTATTTAGTACTAAATTACTGGTCTCTCTCATTATCACACTATAAAATCATACTGTTGGAAGATGGAACTGGAACTCCTCCAATTCACTTTGTCTGGGTAGGAAGAATGAAATAAATCTTGCAATTTCTTAATAACATGAGCATGCAGAAATAAAGATTTGCTGCAGAGCTTGAAATAGCCAAGTGAATCACTGTACTTTCCTTGATGGAGCCATACCAGCTGAAATGCAATTATAAAATATTATTCCTAGAGACAAGCATTTTCAGTTTCATCATGGCACAATAGGCAAACGTGGTGGAGAGGACTGGGTATTGTAGACATGAATTCTGTTTCCATATTTGCCATTTTCCTTGTTTGTAGCATAAAAAAAAGATATTCTCCCTTGTGAAGTGCTGGCATACCCACAGTATCACAGAATAATACCTTATTACAGAAACCACTCATGATAAGAGTTAAATCACAATGGAAAGCTTGCTTTAAGTTTCAGTTTCTCCTGTAGACAGGGTGAACTCTGTTCTGTAGCCCCAGCACGTTAATTTCCATTGTTCTGCTGATTCAGTTTGGTGCTAATACTGCTGCAGGAGAAGGGTCTGCATTGGTTTTTTCATACTATATATTTTAAATTGTTTGATTCTGAAGCTTGTAGCTTTTTGCTGCCATATTAACAGTGGTATAAAGGGGTACCAGAATCAGTCCCTGTAGTGACATCGATTTCACTTAAGCACTTAAAAATCCTCTGAGAGAATATCTACAACAATTCTCCCGATTCCCTAAAATCAGCCTGCCATTTAGCCAGTTAGAAAATACAACCTGCAGTACCTGTGAATCCATGCATCAGTTTGTCCTCCATGATATATTAGTGGTGTCAAGTGTGATGAGATGACAGTTGATAGTAGTTGATGATATAGGATGGATGGGTGGTGAGTTAAAGCTTTTTTAAATCCATCTGTTCCAGAATTCACTCAACTGGACTCAGTCCCGCTCCCATCTTGTGTCAGCTGATGTAAGATCAGGAACATCTCTACTAAATGCAAGTCAGTTATTCGGTATTGAGGAGGTGAAGGTAGGAAAAAGTGATTGATTCCTACTCTAGTCTTGTTTGATTAAAGCAAGCTATGTCACAGAAGACTGAGGAGTTTTATCTGCTAAAAACTCTCAGAACAGAAGCAATTATATGTTGACCAATTGCTATAAAATTTTATGGATTTTGTTTTTAACTGAAACTATTTTATACATTTTCCTGAAACCACTGATTTGCCTCCTTTTTGATAATATTACCTTCTAATGTGGGTAAAAGTAGGATTTCTTTCAGTTTTTAAATTTTGATGGTTGGTTTGTCAACAACCCAGCAATATGTTGTGTTTTGATCAGATGTGCTCTAATCATAGAGTCATAGAATATCTCAACTGGGAAGGGATCTGTAAGTATCATTGATGTATTTCTCTAAACAATTTGAACATGGCTAGTTGACTTAATTATTTATTTCTTCATTATAGCAAACATTAAAATCTGCAAACTGCTAGGTAAGCACTAAGTGTTGCCAGAATTTCGTTGTTTAATACACAATTTTCTCATTTTTATGCATATTTATATAGTCTATTTGGTACTGTGGGGCTGTTCTGGGGGTCCCAGTCAATTTTCTTTGATTGTGATGTCAGCATGAAACAATATTAGAGGAAATGAGCTGATTATTTAGAAAGAGCTCTGTATCTGCCCATATTCATTAGTCTGTCCTAACTTGAGTTGAGCCCTTACATGACTTCTATTCTTGCTTTGGTATTTAAATTTCCTTGATCACTAGCATGTTACATTGTAGTTTTCTGCTTGTTGTGACAGTTTTCTGTACTCAGTCTGTCTCTCCAACACACAGCATATGTGCACACATACTCCTAAGAAGAAGTTATCATTCATCCTTCTCCTTAAAATGCATATTGCCTAATTTTGTATAGACAGAGATGGCATTCTAGGGATTCTTAGTTAAGTTTTGGATGAAGACTTATGGCTGTACCACCTGAATTAATTGCATAAGCAAGGTCAGCACTAGGACTTGAACTGTCTTAAAATGTAAGGATCTAGCCAAACAAAGCAGGACTTGGTGGTTGAAATCAATGTGAAATGTGCTGTAAATTGGTTTATTTAAATACCTGTGTATATATTTTTGGCCATATTGGATGCTCTACTACTGGGATTAGCAACTTGCTTTCTGCATGCCAGACAGTTATAAATGGGTTTGTATGAAAAAATAAGAATACAATTGAGTGAATCACATGCTACATAGTAAAAGGCTGAAATACTGTGTGTTCTGTTACTTTATTTGCACATTTTATGTAAAATATAAACATTAGTGTTTCAATATTGCTCATTTCCACCTGAATTAATATTCTTTTCCTGAGAATGAAAAAGTGTTTAGCAAGAGCTCTCCTTTGTGTACAGTGGATTTCATGGCTAAAGTAAGGAACTTTCAAATCACAACTGTGTTGCAAATATGTTTCATAGTGTAAGAACTATGAAAGAGACAAATTCAATTCTCTGACTTGCTGATACTGTCAAGTTGTCCCAGATATCTCAAGACATGAAGTGAACAAAGGGAATTTGGGAGGTTATGAAGGTTTATTAATCATTGGATCATGGGAACCTCTTCATTGTATGCAATGCATGACTTGGGGGCAGGACCTTTTGATGTGCTAAATGCTTTTTGCCTTTGTCCTTAGAACCTCTGCAAGTTCTGCTGCTTTGCATTCTTTTTTCCCAACCATCTTTTTGTGTTGGCTTAGCTTGTGCTTGGACCAGATTTGAGCATTCCAGTGAGTCTGATTGTTTCACTTCTGTGAACCTATTTCTGTTCCATTATGTTAGTATCCTGGTTTTGCTGAGCAAAGCAGCACAGCAGGTTCAGCAGCTGCCAGTGGTAGAGAATATGCCAGACCAAACCAAGAGCAGCTGTTTCTCTTTTTCCCGGCTTTGACATGGGTTCAGTGTGACATTTTATGTCTTTCCTGATATTTTTCCTTTCTAACCAAGAATCTCTGTAAGAGATAATAAGTAGATTTGACTTAAAAGTGACACCTGTCAGTGGACAACTGTGTTTTCTCTGATCTGTAGAGAGGATGATGGCAATATATTGAGTCCAGACAAATTCCCTATTGATGTATGCCCTGAAATGTTTTCTTCAGCTGACATGGTACTGTAGTTACATCGAACTAAGGAGGCAAATAGACTTAAACTAACGTGGGCAAAGCAGGCATTTTCCTCTTTTATTCTCCTTATCATATTGCAGGTTGTGAAATCCTGTGTTTCTGCATGCTGACAATTACAAGTGTGTGAGCTCCTGTCTGATTTAAGCCTTTATGATGTATATGCTTGAAGTGAAGAGGAAACTTACCTCAGACTTTCCAGATTTTCTGACTTTGAGCATTAGGCTCTCCTCTGGTATGTCTAAAGAGAGATTGATGACCTTTTTGGTCACTAGAGTATTCTAATTGGTTTAAATAAGCTCTATTTAATGGGTTTAAATTATTTTAAGTGTCTGATTTTACTATTCAGTGTCTTAAGACGCCTGTCATAATAACTGCTATAAAAATACCTGCTGACTTTCCTGTGCTAACTTAACCATCTAATACTGTATGGAGAATGACTGTTAACTGGAGGGTTGCTGTGTACTTGAGGTCAGAGTGTCTTTCCGTTAACTTTGAGAACAACTAGATGAGGATCCTGAGAGTTTGGGTGTGAGGGGTGTTCTCTGAGAATGCAAAATCTAGTACTGTCTTTCATTTTATAGATGAATATGGGCTAATGCTGCTGAACAGTTTCCTCTTTACATTCCACTACCTGACTGTGCAGGTGTAACTTGAAGACACAGCAGATACCAAGACAACAAAAGGCTTGACTGTACTTGTGGGGATAGGACCATCTCTCAGCCAAAAGGGTCACTGGTTTTAATGACTCTCGAATCTAAGTGGGAATGGATTTACTTCCGTTTCTCTGGAGTTAGCAAAACTTGTTCTCTGGTGAGGAAGTGGTCACAAGCTGCACATGAGGTTTTTTTCTTTTTAACTTTAACGTTGCAGCAATTCTCCCATTTTGAATATTTTCTTAATTGCCATCTGTTTTCTGTTTGTTTATTTTAAAGCTCTCCTTTTTTTCCCTCCTCTATTCCCTTCTGGATAAGTGTGCAAAAATGACGAGTTTTGTTCTGCAGTCTCCTCCCTTCAAGGCTAATACCTAATTGCCACTAGTGACACACAAAGACATGGTTGTGAGGGTAAGCAATTCTACAGAAGTATTGAAGAGCTGCCATTAAATACAAGTCAGTAAAGTCTTGGTGTCAGAAAATACTTTTTCAAATACTCAGTCTGTGTGCTGTCCACAGAGCTCTCTGCTACTCTCTAGCAAATACACCACTCAGGTACATTTTTTTTATGTCCAGAGGTACTGTAGGCTTGTTAAGTGAATTTTTTTAATTATCTTTTTTGCTGTAATTGCATAATAATACTGGCATTGCCAATTAGGTCTATTATTACAGTATCTGTCCCTTGTGGATATTTATTTTTAAGCCTAAGTCACCTGTAACCCATTACTGGCTAAGTGAGAATGAGGCCCTTTTGTATTGAATAAGGATGCTTACAAATGAAGAGTCTGTTTAATTTCTTTACAGAACATTTTTATATTGTTTCTTCAACTTTCATACAGCTTCCCTATGTCAACAAGCCATTAGGAAAATCTGTGATATTCCAGTCGCATTTTCAAAGTGCCATCCATAGGCTTATAGCCGTAATCCAACTGAAAATACATAAAAGAATAGAGTATATATTTTACAATTAAATTTCACTAGGTTGTTGGCTTTTGTCTATCTTTACCTACCATGTTAACATGAAGCTTAATCTGGAGATAAAAACTGAAATAAAGTGTTGCTCAGCTGGGGTTTCCCTGAGGTGACGTGACCTGGAGATTAGTTGAGACAAAGGCACATTTTGCTTTTTGAAGATGTTCTGCATTACACAGGGATGTTTGTCTGCAGGGATATGGGTCATATTAAATTACTACTGCTGTTCGTGGACAGAAGAATTTCTTTTTTCAATGTCATCTATTTCATCTCCCTGAGTCCATAGCACTTTAGCACTAAAATAGTTAATGCTGAATTTCTTGGCATCTCTGAGAATTCAATGCTGATGGATCATTCCAGCGACTTTGGAAAAACCACAGCATTACTATTTTACTATCTCCCTAGCTATGTCCTTCTTGGGATTTCAAGCATGCCCTGATAAGTTTATATTCTGTACTTGCTTGCCTCAGTGTCATTGAGATTTCAGTGTAGCTGGTGGAGCTGCACATGGGCATTCAGTTTTAGTTTGGCATTAAAAAAAACCAAAACTTCAAAAGCACTTTCCCCCCTATCTTGAGATTTCTTAAACCAGTTCTCTTTTCCAGTTATGTGACTGTCCACTTGTTATACTTCTCCATTTAAATTGAAGCTATTGATTATTCACATTACTTAGAAAAGTAATTAAAGAATTTGCTGTCAGTACAAGACAACAGAATGAAAGAAATTTGCATCATAAATTTAGGATATATTGTATATGATGGTGATAATTCACATGACAATAAGGAACAATGTAAGCAATAGATAAATGCATTCAACATGAGGATTTCAGAAAAAAATTGGCATTGTTCAGTAAAACTAAAAAAAACCCCAAAACAAAAAAAGAAAAAACCAAACACAAAAATGAATTTAAAACCCCCAACAAAATTAGGCCTTTTTGCATGCCAAAGACAGGCAAAACTAAACACTTCATAAAAATCTAAGGGATAACTTCATTTGATTGGTCTTCTTCAGAAAGTGGAATATGCGCTTTTACAATATTATAGAAATTTTTTCATTTTGTGATCACATCATGCCCCAAGGTTGTCGATATTCCATTGCAATGATGTATAAAAATGTGTGTACAGAATGTTATACCTGATTATCTTATAATTACATCAGACTCTAGTGGGAATTAACCTAGTTGAGACTCCTGATTTTTATGATTTTCTAAATGGTGTTTGAACTCTGAGAAGATACAAAAAAATCCTGTTTGTTTTCTTGTGGTGGCTTTTTTGATTTTTTTTTTACAATTATATGGACGTAATTAAGAGAATTTCATTTAAAATATATCTAAATCCTCTGTGATCATTTTATTCTTGCAATTGTACATACAGACATTATATATTGATGAAATGGTACATGACTATCAGCCTTAAAAGGATTACTCATTGTTTTCTTACATCTGATTTCACTCTGGATATTGTGGAGCATACTGCATAATCAAGCATTATTTCCTATGAACTTTTTCCTGGTTTTACTGACTAGTGAACAGTAAATCTTTTTCAGAGGTATTAATTATATGTTTTTACACTAGATCTGATCTCAGATACAAACCAACATAAATATTTGAGACTACCCAGAAGTACAGTTTACCATAAATCTGGTCAATCTATTCCTCCTGTTTTCTTCAAGGCCTATCGTGATTTATTTTTGTTCCGTGGTTCATTTCAGTTTCATATGGAACTTGAAATATATTGAGCTATTCACTTTATCTGTTCCTCAGATGATTCTTGTTGAAGATGTTCATAAAATAAACATGTTCTAAGACCTGCCAATGTAAATGGAAACAGCCTTATTCCAGTCCTTAATTGCAGTAGGACTTGGTTCAAGGGCACAAATCTGATTCTGCAGTTAAGCACTGAGTGGTGGAGGTGAGTGGGATGTTCTTCAAAGAATATTTCACAGAATATTTTGAGTTGGAAGGGACCCACATACAGGACCATGAAAACCCATGGGAGTTGGATGGGGATGTAGTTACACCCTCTGATTCCCTTCCCTCCATGACACACGACCCACTTGGTTTTGTTGTTCTCCGAACTGTCAGTGCAGGCCCAGAACCCCTCTCTGCCCCTCGCACAGTGTTGTCTTGGGACTGCAGAAAGCAACTTGAAAGTACCTCCTAAGATTTGCTTTCATATCTCTTAATAGAAATAGTCTCCTACATAATTCCCTGGTCACAGAAGGAGATGGGAATTGTCCACTCCATAGACAACAGTAGCCAAAGGAAACTGAGCAGATGGATATGCAAAATATTCCAGTCTGGCAATTCAGTTTCATTCTACTTATTCTTCATTAAAATGTAGGTTCACACTACCCACCCTACCTACTCATTAGAATGACCTCAGTTTGGCAAGGCCAGATTCAAGTTCATAAATATGACAACTTAAAATATACTTTTAAAATCATTTAGTTGCCTATTTCTGTAAGCATTGCATTTTCATTGAATTTGATTTGTGAGATCATTCTTTCTGGCTGTTGCTAGGACAACAAAAGCAGTTTTGTGCTTCAGTACAAATAGTACATTGTATTTATTAGCCTTCAGAAATACTGCTAAAATAATCAATATCAAATACATTGAATATGTTAGATTTTAAAATTACATTTACAGTGGAAAAAATTATTTTCAGTGTATTTTGGTATCTGTATGGCTCTGTATTGATTTTTATTTCAACTAGGGTTTTCTGGTATCTGGCTTGGCCATTGTGTTGTTCCCTCTGGAAATCCAGCTTTTCCATGTAAGGGGACATAACTAATGACTAAGGAGAACAGTTACTGTTTTGCATTTGGAAATCCAAAGGATTCCTGTTGTAGCTATTTATACCATCTCTGAGATGTCCTTTGATTAAAATTATTCTAGTCCTGCAAAAATGGCTGCAAGTGAATCTGCAAAAGACTAAGATCATCCTATGGCATGCCTTGGAAAAAGAGTTTTTGCTGATCTCACCAGGAATTTGAGATCACCCAGCAGCCTGCTGGATGGGAGGGAATTACAGGAAGTTGCATCTGAGAGCTTGAACTCCTTCAGGTACAAGAAATAATTAAGAAAGCTCTTTAAAACATACTGCTGGTATTTATACTCTGGTGCTTTAAAAACAGCTCAAATTCAGGTGCTGCTCAGGTTAGGCAGCCCACCAGCAATTCTGTTTTTGCAGTATTATTGTATCATAACCATAATGTTATCGTAGTTGAGTTAATAACTAGAGTGAGTGGCAGGTGGTAGTTTTATGTTCCTTAATTGTATCTTCTAGGATTTAAAGGGAATTGACAGTTACATAGGACAGAATCCTAGTCCATGTGAAAATAAATAACTCCATACTCCATTTTTACTTTTTTGGGATGGTAAATAACCATGTTACTTTTGCACAGCCTGGACATAGAATCCCACTATACCATAGGCAGGGTGGTTATTCCCCTACTCTCATAGCTGAATACAATATGTACAGATCACTGGCTCAGGTAGAGAGAAAACTTGAAACAGGTGCTTAAAACTATAACATACACTTAGGATAATTACCAGAACATGCACAGAACATTAGATCAAGCACCTCCTAATTGCTAGAGGCCCAACCAACTCCTAAGCCCTCCAAGAAAGTTTTCAGCCCCGAAGTTTGGCAGCTGAATAGCAGAGAATTATCTAAAACCATACACGGTATAGTACACTGCTCCATATATTTGATGAGCAGTAAACGACAATATTTCAATTTTTGATTTGTGCATTGTTTGATAACTTCACAATGTACAATTGTTTGGAGGGGGTTTTTTGTTTATTCATAGTCGAGGTTTTTGGGGGGATAGGAGCAATGAAGGGTTAGTTTTGGTGTTCTGTTTAAAAATCCATGAACTAAGAAACAATTTTATAGTTTGGGGTTTTCTCAGTCAGGTGCTGAGATGCTGAGTACCCTAAACTGTCGCTGAATGCAGTGGGAATAGTCTCAGTGCATATAAGGATCAAATCATGAAATCATTATGTAAAATACTTTAATTGAAAGTGTTGTCTTGGCTTCTCAAAGGAACCTAAATGCTATTAAAATTCAGGGGAATGTGGGCATCTAGCTTCCTTTCACTCTGTTCAAAATCTCAGCCAATATTCTCTAAATAAATTAGAATTTCACTTGTTTATGACCAAAATAATAATTTTTCCATTTCTCAATGGTTATATAATAGTAATTTCTCTGCCTTTGTGTACTAGTGTGCCCAGGCCAATAATAGATTCTTTGATGCAGCTGTCTTGAATTCCATTTACTATGTTTTTGGCTGTAGCTTCAGCTTTTTGTAGAAACAGTGTAGGGAACCTATTTTAACTTTTCATTCTGATAATGTACGTTATTTTTGTAGATAAGAAACACCTTTTTGTTTGCACATAGATTGGCCTTCATTTTAATCCCTAATTTTTCAGTAAGACTAAAGCAGACAAAAAGGCCTGACTTAATCCAATTTTTTTTAATTATATTTTTTCTGGTTTTATATTGCCACCTAACAGAGAGATATTGAGAATATTCTGTTTGACTAAAAAATCCAGCAAATAAAGAACCCCTCTCAAGTTCATAGAAGTTCATAATGACTTATAAGAATCTTTGTGGAAAACAACGAGGTAGATTTTTATGAAGACATCCAGTGGGATTTAATTTTTCTGGAGGCTTCAAGTCTGCAGTGTGTGTGTGAAATGTGTTTAAAATAGACTCATAACTATGTTTGCTTCATCACTGATGAAGCCTAGATATTTTTTCCTGAAGACTTGCACAGGCTAAAATAAGGACTTTATGTATGAGGAAATGTAACTTTGTATTACAATGTTGGTTAATTTAAATATAAATCTAAACATGAATTGTTCTCTTTTCTATTGAATGAAATTTCTTCTCCTACAGTATTACAATCTATTGCTATTTCAATCTTATTGAACCTTTTGAGCTATTTTCAAGTTTTGAAGCCAGGTGAAATTGATGAACCTTTTTTCTTTGCATAGTTATTACTTTGTATTGCTTGTACAGACAGTTCATTTTTTTTGTCTGATGTTCTTGTTAAGACAAGACATGTAAGTATCATCTCTATACAGAGCTGGATTGGCATGAGGGAGAAGAAATTAGATTCTCCCACTGATCTACTTTTCACATATTCTCTCTGGTTTCATTCTGCTTGCTCTTAAATGCATTTTACTTCCTGGTTCCTTCATTTATCTTTTTTTGCTTTCTACTCTTCAAAATTTTTTTAATTCAAGAACAGTTTCTGAACCTACAGCTCCAGTGGGTTTGAAATCACTCACATCTAGTGGGAGTCTTGTTTGGGATTCAGCTCTATGCAAACACTGCACCAAAGCTGCTTTGACTGCTCAAAATACAGGAGCCACCAAGGGTGGATTGTGGTGGCAGCAAGTGGAACTAAGACATAAAAACGGTCCAGCCACCTCATCTGTTTCATGTCTACAGTCTGAGTGGTTTGATGAATTAATACAGTTTCAAATACTTTGAGAGCTATGACTGTGGGCATGAAAAAAATCTGGCATTGACCTGTAGCAACATTATGTGCTGTTTATGTCATGGAGAGCATGACAAAGGTGGCTGTGCTGTTGTCTGATTCAGCATTACATTGGATGCAAAAGGTGAAGTCTTCAACTAGCATAAAACAGGTTTGTTCTTCCAAGTTTCAACCGGAGTCACGAGAGGAACCAAAAATAACATAGTTATTAAGATTCCTACTGTGGAGGAGGTGGTGGGAATCAGCATGACTCTGCAGCTGCTTCCATGGAACCAATTCCCACCATTTTTAATGGCAACAGGTCAAAAAATAAGAATGTATTGGAAAAAACCTTATCAAACCAGATGACAATGTAACTAGGAATGTTGAGAAAGGGTGGTTTCTAGCTAAGTTTAATGTTTGTATGTCCATGTACAAGTTTTGGTTTGGGTTTGATTAATTTTTTCGCTTTAGAGGTGTGTCCTTAGTAACTGTACACTGTAAAATATTTACAGTGGTCCTTCGGGCAACGGTAACTGTACTTCGATTTTTACACTCAGAACATCTCTTCTTGCTGTGCATTATGAAGCAAAAAAAATTTGTAACAATGGGTGGTGTTATTTGGGCATTTCTTGTGAAATCACTTGAGCTGGACTTCCATTGATAGAGTCAAATCTGGCATGAAATTAAATCCAATTCAAGAACCTCATGAATAGCAAGAGAAGGTCTGGCCACTAAAGTCCTCGCAATTACTTTGTGGTCTTTATAGGATGGGTGTCCTGAAAACCAAAGTGACAAATCTGTCTGTGTTTGAGTGGTCATCTATGCCTCAGTAGGCAGACTTTAAAGACAGGTTCTAAAAGCCAGAGGCACTCAGATATACCCCATTAGAAAACTATTCCATTTCCCTTCATGGTTGGAAGATTTAGTATCTTAGGGGCTTTTGCTCCCCAGTCAATAGTGGTGTTTGATAAAGGGGAGGGAGAAGAAAAAAAGCAGGGGGAGAAAAGAGCAACATGGATTTGTAGTACAAAGACTCTGTATGTAATATATTTTACTGTCAAGAACATTTTCTTGTGAGTAATGTGAAAGATCTCCAGTAAGAGAACTGAAGTTGTAAAGAGTTCTCACGGTGAGAGTGTTGTAAGAGATGCACCCATGACAGGACGTGTTGGCAAAGACTAAACTACATTTCCCTTAAATTTGTTTGAGTATTGTGTTATTTCTTTAATTTTTCTGCTACTTTTAATTTTGCTTCCTGGATTTTTGAAACACGACAACAGAAGAACCCATTCCAAGACCTGAACAAAATGCAGTGTTCCTGTGGTCAGAGGGTAGGGTCCCACAGAAATCTGGGCACCACCAGATGAAATACAGCATTCATACAAATTCATGCAGGGCAAACGGAGTGAGGATCCCCACACTGTATTGTCCTCAAATCCCCAAGATGCTTCAGTTACTGTAGTGGCCAAGTTTAATCCCACTTTTTCCCTCATCTTGTGTTTATTCCCAACATGCAGAAAGTAAGAATACTGAAGTCCTCTGGTCTTTCAATTTCACTGTGAGATTAGAATTTAGCAGACAAAATATCACATAACAACCAAACTTCATCCTACTAGATGAGTTTTCTCCAAAAGCTGGGCTGGGCCCATTGCACGTATTTTCTGTATAGAGGGTTTCTTCTTTAATCCCCTTTATAACTACAGCTCTTTCCAGACCTCTGTGTGTATAACTGTGAGCCTGAATGCTGCCACTTCAGACTGTCGTCTTTGGTAATGCAGCAATATAAATGCTTCTAATACCTCAGATACGTGCATCTCTTCAAATTTCAATATCTCAAAAAGAGCCTTGTATTCTGTATGGAAACACTCAGTGGTGAACTCTGGCATTCAGTCTTGTGTTCTGCACTGTGACTAATGCAGACAAAATAGTCTCCAGGTGCTTTACCTGGCTGCTGCTCAGGTTCAGTCTACAGAATCATGTTTCAGTCTTGATGCAAACTGCATTATAAACACTCTTTGCTTCATCTGACAGCAGAGAAACCACTCTGGGATAAACACTGGCATTAGTGCAAAATGTCTCTAAAGAATTGCAAGTATTTCATCAAAAGATTTATCTTTTGATTTCTGTGGTTGTTTAAGGCTGTGCAATGACCCATAGGCAGAAGCTATGTGATGGATAGTCTATCAGTATTTCATATCACCCCAGCAGCCAGTCTCTAGAAGGAGAGACTGGAATTAAAAGGTTAATATTTGTTAAAAACTGACACTTTTGTATTCTCAAGGTTCCAGCTCCCGAGGGAGAAGAAAAAAAAATGATTTACAGGATATGTTTTAGAGTTGGGACTTGGAAAGCATATTTTATTTACTTTGTTTGCTTTCTGAAAAATCTCAGTCCAGGAGTGAGCTGATGTTACTCTAAGCCAACAGAGTTCCATTGAGGTCAAGGAAATATTTTCGCTTTTCAGCTGCAAGTCTGTCCCTTTCATTCTTTATAAGTTAATGACTAGATGAGATGGGCTGGTAAATAATTGCAAGGGAGGTGGAAAACATTTATATTTGCATTTCAGTCAGTGTCTGCATTAATGTGTTAAATTATTGCTGTTGGCCCTTCAGCTATACCTGTGTATGATCTTACATGAGCAATGAAATTGCCTGAGAGAAACTGAAACCAGAAAGTGGTCCATAAACAGGTAATCTCTTCCACACTTGAAGTCCTCATGAAGAACTGAGCCCTCACACTTCCCAACCAGTTAAACAGGGTCCTTCTGAAACACAGAAAAACAAATTCCCTGCCAGACTAATTCTATTGAAATCAATGAAATACTAGCAGCAGAATAATTTCCTCTATTTTAAAATTATGTCTTCTATCCCAGACCCCTTTTTAATTTGATATAGTTAAAAGGGTGAGATAATTCCTTCTGCTGATCCAAGCATGAGTCTACTATTGCTTCTGATTGGTAATTCCTCTGTAGCTTTTGTTCAACTTAATATTGTTATTCCTTTCACTCTGTTGATATTTATTTAACAAGCGTATTTTAAAATATGGTCATGCATCTTGATTAGATTTGGAAATCAAAGCCTATAGAAGATAATATCAACATATCAGCATCAAGACTAGAATCCCACCCTATGTAAGGCAGTAATGGTTTCATTAGAGACCAGAAGTTGCAAGCAGTATTTTTCAGTGTTAACTGATGTGACTCGGTAGGATTACATTTTCAAAAATTCTTATCATGGACTTTGGACAGAATACTACTCCATAAGAATATGATTCATTATTATGTTATTTCCTCAAAGTGCCAGACATTGTTTAGAATTCCCAAATAAACATGTGTAAGGTTTTCAGTATTGGCGAATTTATTGCAGCATTACACAACTTTATTTTCCTATTATATAAAGCATAAAAATTTAATCACAGTTGACTAACTTAATATTAGTGTTTAAATAGAGATTAAGGGATTATGGTAAGTAAAAACAGAATTGTAAAGAACACTTATTTTTATGAAAGTATATCTAATGGATAAAAGAATGAGAAATACTTATTATTTATGTTGCTAAATCAAACAGTTTAGCAGTGATGGACTGGATTGTGCAGTCCTTTTTTCAAAATCCCATTGTTTTTGCTCCTTGTCTAACTGCTTTCAATGAAGATCACTTGGTAGTTAAGTATGATAGTGTAAAAAAGGTACCAGAATATTTCTCAGTGGCAAGTGGTAACTACTCTTGGAAGAAATAATTCTATGTTTGAAGGAAGTCACTATAGATTATTCTTTATTTCTTCCTTTTCTTTCTATTCATATTCTCCTTTTCTCCAATAGAAGGGTCACTGTCCCTCATTTTGCTTTGATTCCAGGAGGATTGGCAGGCATGGTTTGTGGCCAGGAAACATACACATTTCTAGGGTGCCCTAAAACAAAATCCACAATAACATCTATCACACAAGCTGCAGGTGGCATCGTGAACACCAACATTATCATCACAGCACAACTGATAGCAGCCAAAGCTCACCCTAGAATCATAACTGCTTTTCATCTCAACTGGACTGTTACTCTCTTAAAATGTATTTTTATCTTAAATTACTTCTTTGTCAGAGGGAAGATAAATGGAGGAAGAAAATAGAAAGGATTTGGCAAAAAAGATTGGAACTGAAAAGTTACTGGAGCTTGACTGTAAAGTCTCCTAGTTTTTCAGCAGGAGGCTTTCTGTGGGCACAGGGGGTCCAGGGACTACTGCTGGTCTCTCCAGTGGAGCCAGGTCTCCAGGAATGGAAAGCTTCACATTAACTCTGCTCCGCAGAGGCTGTGTCCAAGCTGATGGTGGAATATTCACAGTAAACTGTTTCAGTCTCTGTGGTTCTGGACTTTCTTTGGAGAAGCAATGGGAGGGGAGTGGAACAAAAACAAACAACCCAACCACACAACCAACCAGCCCCAAACATTTTAAGAAGTGATTCTAAGGATGCTTATAAGCATTTTCTTTTTCCATCACTCCAGACTAAAACTTCCCACAATAATGTTGCAGCTAATATAAGACTTTCATAAATGGCTTCTAATTTTTGGCATCTCAATTTATATGGTCACAATGAAATTCATGTTTCCAGTTTATTATTTTTAAAATAAAAATTTTACATTTTAAAATAAGAGCTTCATCTCTCAGGTGAGCTTCAGTCACCTGAGTGAAAAGCAGATCCACTGTCCATAGCCAATTTAACTGTAATTCATGGATCTTAGAATAAGATGTCTGGAAACAGTTAAGGGCTATCTGTTTGTTTCTTGATAATGATTTTAAATTAATGATATGTCCTCTTTTTATTTTCTTTGACTAAGAAAAACAAGGGAAAATATAGTAGAATGGACAAAGATAGGACTTAGTGCCCTTTTTGGAGGGGACAGGTTTGATGCAGTGCTAAGATTTTTCTGTTCCACTAATGATTTGTTTGCCAAGAGAAGGGCATGAAGCAGATCAGGACAGGACCTGGACTGCTTTCTGGGCAGGTGGGATAGACCCAGCATGCTCCTGCTCCACCAGCCTTTCTGAGATGGCTGAAATCTTAGTAGATAATAAAGGATAATCCCAGAGTGTGAACCTCACCAGAGGTGACACAGCAGTAATAGTAACGAGACAGTCCACAGAAAATATAACTAAAAACATAGAATGTATTTTGAATTGTAGAAGTTTTAAGAGTAAAGAGGTCACAGAGAGTGGAAGATAGTCCCTGAGAGAGTAGAGAAAAATGTAGATTTTACTTCATAATATTCTCTGAATTTAAACTCAGGCATAGAGTCCTGTAATGTCCAGTGGGAATAATTTGCTTCTTTGCAGTTACTTTATATTTTTCGTTCAAAGTTTTTGGCGGTTTTTTCTGTTGTGTTTTTTTTTTTTTTTTAATTTCTTTCAGAGACATTGCAGAACCAACTCATGTCTCTGCATCTGTGTGACATTGATTTTCTTCCTTAATGAATTACCTGGGATTTCCTTTGCTACCATTGTCCCTAGGTTTCTTCATGAAATTTTGCAAGGGGAAGGCACAATCCACAGCATGATTACAACTGGGGTTAATGCTAGAGACCTGTCACACGTTTTTTAATTAGGAGCAAACACAAATTCCAGGAGAAAATACTGTCATATCTTACCATAGGTCTTTAGAGGGTCAAAAGTTTCATGCTTTGCCAGAGATGAGCACTATTAATGATAACATTGATTAAAGCACTGAAGATAATACTTTTCATATTATAGTATATGTCATAGTCTTTCTTCTGACAAGATGATGCATTTAGTTGCTGGCTGCAGACCATAGTGAGATAATTACCTTACTGGCTCTTATGGAGAATAACTGATTTCTACCACGGGGACATATATCTGTATACATGGAGCACTATAAATCTGCTTATTAGCACAGAGAAAGAAACAGGGATTTTTGTGTATGAAAAAAGAGTGGTAGTTTGATTATTACTTCAGAAAACATTTAGCTATTGACAGAGGTATGTTGCTGTTTCACCAACTGACCTCCGTGAAAGAAACCAGCACCTAAGGGTACAAAACAACAGGCATGAAGGTGAAAATGAAGACGTCTAATTGGAGAGATATGTAACAGAGGATATGGTAACTAATAAAAGCTGAGAGTAATATTAAGTCAGTTGTCCTTGAGACATGCTCTGAGTGCTTGCAAAATACAGTGGGGTAATTTTGTTGAAACAGTTTACATACGAATATTTAACACCTGGAAAGACAGGATATTTTTAAAATCTTTGATATATGGTGACTTTTTTCAACCTGTGTTTGACTCTAGGTTAAACTAAGAGCTATTGATTCTAATACTAGTTTTAAATTGAAATTTGTACTGTTTACATGGTTTACTCTGGTTAAGGGATTGTGCACACAAATGTTTCCTCACTTCTTTCATCTATATCAAATCAAAGATATTGTCTCTCCCTATGTCTTTTTTTTTGATCGTCTTATTCTCAAAGTACCCTTGTCCTTCAGAAAAAGAAGATACACGTGGTAGTAAGTTCCAGACAGGATGCCTTCTGGTAGTTCCCCTTACCACAAATGAGCCCCAGGTCAGTTCCCCCCATGAGAGGACCTGCTGTACATGTGCACCAGTGATCTCTTTTTGTCAGTGCAGTAGCTGAGCTCCAGTAGGATCCCTGAGACATGGCCAGCTGGGAAAAAACAGGGAGAGGGGATGTGACCTCACCCTCAAAACCAGACCAAAGCTCTGCTTGGGTGCTAGAACAAATGGAAGTGCTGTCTGAAGAGCAGTGACCTTTGAAACACCACATAGATGTGCAGATGGGTAGGGGATTGAGTGATAATTCTTCCTAGTAATTCCACGCTGAGTTTTTACAGAGCAAAGTCCATTGGTTGAGCACTTTTTTAGAGGGTTTGGAGAATTGGCAGATAACTAGAGACCTTCAGTGTCAGAGAACCTCCAAAGCAATTAGTGTAAAGCACATCTATCTCAATTATCTCCTGAGACCATGTGGCATCACACAGGCATATGGGAGAGAAATAATTCTTCCAGAGTTCCTATAAAACATAAGCAGTACTAAGAAAGGACATTTCTTTGACCCAAGAAGGAAATTCTTCTGTAGGTGATGTGAGAGGTTATGCTCCTAGGCACTACTTTCAGCCTGGCAATTAGAGCTGCTTAGGAGCTAATTTATTGAAACTAGTGGAAAAGGGGTCAATTTATTAATCTTATAATGAAAAAATAATTTTGGGGAAGACCTGATGACATTTTCAAATCACATTTTTATTTTACCTAATAAAAGAATAGTTACATATTTGAGACCATGAGGGTACAGTGAGAGCCACCTCCCCCTTGGGGAGCAGGAGCTGTGCAGACCCTTGGGCTGTGACCCAGGACCTGTCCTGTTGCCCCAGCAAAGGAGCAGGGCAGGTTGGAGTGTGGGGGGCAGCCCCCAACCCAGAAAACAGGCATCTCTATGGAAATGGCATGAGGCCAGGTCAGAATGTGAGCTCAGAAATGAGGCGTCAGGATCAGGCCCAGTAGGGTCAGACACAGCCACGGGTAAGGCAGGTCATGGCTGGGTAATACAGAAAATAATACCGTATATGTTGTGCTTATAATGATTTGTAAATATTTTTAGCCACTCTGAAAGCTACTCAGGTAACTTAACAATATCCCATCAGATCTATATGGTTTATATCCTTCCTTTTCTACAACTTTTTCCAGCTGGTACACTGTGTATTTGATAATATGTTTTTGGTAAATACATTTGACCTCCTACTATTTTAATTTTGCTACTCAAACTTGCTGGTGGCAGCATCAGAGGAGGAAAAACTGTCTCATTGCTTACTGGCCCTCTTGGCTCACACATAACTGGAGCAAAGGAAGGTTCATTACAATTCTGCAAGTTTTTGGAGGTGAGAGGCAGCACAGTATATAGATTGATCACAGTTTCAGGTGTACTGTTTCAGTGATCAATACCAAAACATGTTTCTGGAGGCAGGAGTCTGCTGTGCGTTTAAACCAAACATTCTTCACTAGGTCTTCTGATCTCTAGCAAGAGTTTAGAAAGATATGTACCCTAGAATTATTGCTAAAGTGGTCATAACAGCACAAAGAGAAAAAAAATGACAATATCAGGACATGCATCAGTTGTCAGACACATTTTTCAAATGGGGATTAAAGGCTCAGAAGAAGTTCAAGCTTCAGGAATCTGCTTACCTCAATATCAGCATATTCTGGGAACACTTTTTTGTTATTAGCTCTATGGTGAAAAGGGTTTGGAGGCAAGTTCCCCTTTCTTTAAACAAAATTTGTGGTTAAAAGCTCATATAAATTATTTTGATCTGTTAAAAGCTACACCGTTTATCACACACACACACACGCAGAAGACCTTGAAGAAGATTGTACGTAGTTGTGAAACTTGCTTTCTGTGAAGAAAGGCAAAAAAAAAAAAATCATGTTTCTCTGTCTGCTCTCCTGAGTCTACAGTGATTCATCTAGTTATTATCAGACCACGAGAGACAGTGCTCTATTAGAACAGTATCTTATCATAGTATTTACAGTTGCCCTTTGCTCAGAGGTTCTTTCATGGTAGATCATAGTATCCTTCTCAAGTAGAAATAATGGCAAAGGATGAGATCCCTTTTGTTTTGCAGTTATTTTCAATAGCTGTGGGGCTGACTGATGGTGTTTAGTAATCAAATGAAATGTAGCAGCATGTCTTTATTCTGCTTCCAGAGCCCTCAAACAACTTCCTGCAAAGAACTGATGATGGATAGGAGGGAGGAAAGACTAATTTTACTGTTGCAGTTTGTAGAATTAAGCTATCAGATGCAATGTAATTTTTTTTACAAGGAATTATCTTTTTTTTTCTTTCCCCTTGGCTACTCATGAGCCAAATCAAATCCATATCGTGGTATATCAGCCTTTTCCTTTACTCTCCTTAAGAACACAGCAATTTTTAATTAGGCTTTATTTATGGATGCTAATGTGTCACAGGGGTCTGACAAGTAAGGGAGATCAGGTAAAATGAGATAGAGAATTGGTAAGCCATAAAAGTTACCTGTTGGCATTTTTTTGTGTTGGTTTGTTTTCCCCACTTAATGTGCTGTTCTTTCATGCTAATTTGTAGGCTGATATTAGACTTTTAGTCATTCCTTGCCTAAATCAAGATTCTTGGCTGACATGTACACCTCTTCAGGCTATAACAGTAAGAAATTTCATGCAGGTGTGTGATTATTCAGCTCATCTGAAGTGCTCTATAAAACTCAGTATCTGTTGCAAATTAAAAGTGGGGAATTTAAATTTTTTTCCAAGTATTAGAATGAAAAGATGCTTTTTGTTATGAAATCTGATACAGAAGAACTTATTGGAAGTGGCTACTCTTGAGTCTCTAGAAGACTGTAGA
Source organism: Pithys albifrons albifrons (assembly GCF_047495875.1). Taxonomy (NCBI): domain Eukaryota; kingdom Metazoa; phylum Chordata; class Aves; order Passeriformes; family Thamnophilidae; genus Pithys; species Pithys albifrons. The sequence goes on along the minus strand of NC_092469.1, from coordinate 10,319,009 downwards.
GAAGTTTTGGAAGCCAATGAAAAATCTCTATTATGTAGACATTAAAGTTACTCACTGAGAGCAACTCTTTATTGAGAGAGTGAAAATATTTTTGTCTTAAGACATTTTATTTGTTCTTTTCCAGTGTGAGATGTGCCTTAATTTCTTTCATAGAAGTGCAGTGTTTAGTTACAGATCAATTGATAAAATATATTGATGAGAAATAGTATCAGCAGAGCTTTTAATTTTCAAAGGATATATGCAACACTTTGGAAATCACAGAAATACATGTTGCAGTGAAAAAGAGTGAAAATTCCAGCAGTTTAGGTATCCAGCTAGGGTCACTGCCACCAAAACTGGCACTTGCAAAGGAAATGTTTCCTAGACAGAGTATTATTATTAAGTGTGCTTTAATTTTTTTTTTTTTTAATGAGTGAGCTTGATCTCAAAACTGGAGTCTTTGGAAGTGGTATTGGTTAAAGCTCCTGTTATAGAGAAGGTCAGGAAATAAGATTGACTTTTGAATTCAGTTCAGATAATGTAGCTACTGGATAGTGCCTAAGAGATCTACAGACTTCATTATTAAGGTAAGTCACATTAAAACATCTAGTAAAAATGGAAAAAAAGAAGGCACAGATTTCTGAAAACTTCACCATGAAAGGCAGTTGAGGGTTATTGCCTGTTTTCTTCTGATAACTGTTTTTATATGATAGTTGCTGAAATTTAGATTCTTAAGAGGTATCTGACCAGCCCAAATTGCTCTCTTAATACAGTACCTTTTTCTTTGTCCTTTTTTGGGATACATGTATATTTTCTCTTCATTTAGGGCCAGTTAGATATTCTGAAATGTCTTCACTTTTCATTAAAGCTCTACCTATGTCTCTGCCAGAGGCAGATGGGCCAGAGCACAGAGCAGAGTGCAGTGAGCTGAGATTTCTGCTGTTCAGCACTGCTGAGTTAGCAGTGTGGAATAACACAGGCAAAGTGCATTCTGAGATTATTTCTTCTGCCCGTCCTTTTTATTTGTAATAGGACTTGGGCATATTTCTGCAGTTTTTGTTTCCTTGCCTTCTCAGGTCAGCCTTGAAAGCAGTTTGAATGGGCCTTCCTGGATACTGTGGACTTGCATCAGGATTATGGCTCTTGCTAAGAGTGATGAGAATATTCCTCACACATCAAATAGGTGAAGATTAGATGAAAGCAGCCCGATCCCAACTACTGATTACTTGACTAGTAGTTGAACTACTCACCTGTTAGAGACAAGCCTATCTCATGGTTCCATTTTTATACATGTATGTGTTCACATGCTGAGGAAAATCAGAACATTTACACAACAGTTTAAGCAGTTTAAGACAGTCTATGCTGGTGCTACACTTGACCAAGGACAAATAAATTACTCGCTGTCTATCATTACACTGACAATCAGAGGTATTTCCTATGTCTTCAATGTAAATTTCTGATTCTTTTGTTGAGTGCAAGCTTGTGTTGCATATTTACCCTGGATTTCATGCACATTCCTAAAGCATTTTGAAAGACTATTCAGTGGCTTAAAATCATCAGGTTTTAGAAGTCTGGAGAAAAATACATTTTCATGTTTTATTTATTGTAGAATGACTGATATAGCCATAGAACTGATGAGCACAATTTTTCATAAATGAACTGTATAATGCATTAGTGTTTGTGAAACTCCATTGAATGACTGCATTAAACAGCTTACCTTAAAACTTACAGGATAAGAACAATGATTTTAATTCTATGTACTCTATACTCAATTAACAATGATGAAGCTACGGATTATGTTTTCACATCACTGAGACACTGTTTAAATTTAGAAATGAAATTATTCTTTGAGTGACTTGTTTTTTTATTGTAATTTATACATAACCACTAGAAACAAACATCTCTAAATGATCCTGAATCCATAATCCAAAATATATTACAGCAGGAGATTTTCAGCCTTCAGTTGCTGACTTGATTGCATAGGACATTGACAAGCAGATGTTACTAGGGAGATATTAGCATCCTAGGTGGTTTTTTTATAATACTTATTTATGGGTAAATATTCCTCTGTTCATTTCTGAAATATAATCTTATTAAAGAAAATTTCAAGGCTTTTTTCTTTTCTTGTGTTCCCATTATCAGTTTTTGTACAAAAGTGGGTTGTATTTATTATTGCTGTTTTGCAAGATTTGAAGCAAATCTCTGTAGGGTGGTAATACATTCTTCTTTGATCAGATAAATTCTTTTTAGGCTTTATCATAACATATCCACAGTGAAGTCAGGTTCTTTTGCAAATTAAAATGCTATGAAAGGGTTTTGACAGTTACAGAAGTGAATGCTATCTACACTTAGTAACTAGGACACACAAACCTTTTGCTGTCCAGATAATATTACAGTGTCACTTCATTAAAAACCATCACAGCAGAAATAGCATTTTAGTTTTTTGCATGCTGCCTGTTTCCTTTATAGAGCAAAAATCTTTGTATTTTCCCAACTTTCTTCATAATGAGAGATGTGGTATAGAGTGCACTGTGTTTGTGCTGTGGTCTGATTCTCTTATCAAGCGCTTGCTATTTAACAAGTGTGATAGTGTGTAACAGTTAAAGAATATGGCTGCACAATGCCTTCAATCTATTTGCTGAGTTCCCAGTGATAACATGAGCTCCGTGTGTGGAATGAAAACCTTATTGCAATTTACACCTGTTATTAGGGTCTCTGTTAATACATAGTTTCCTCAGATGAATGAGAAGTGATTTTTCTAGTGGAACTCTCCTTGCTTTGCTCCAGAGATGATGTTGGGGCAGGTTTAACATCCATTTTTAGAATCTTAGTGCTCTACATCTTACTTTTATTCTTTCACTTTATAGTAATCCTATTGAAATTATTACTTCTGTCTAAACTATCTCAAAATACATTTAACATTACTTGAAATTTTTGAAGGCTTAATATCTACCTAGGACTTGATTTCAAAACTTAATGCACATTTTTCCTTAGTAGTCTTATATGGTCTGATCATATATGTACATTCTACACTGATGCTGAAAAAAGACTCCTGAAATCCATCCTACTCATTACTGTCAAATATTTCCATGTCCAGAGGTCTGCAAAACTCACAGTAGCTGAGTGCAGGATTTAACAGAGATTGCAAATGCTAATTTTAAAATAATTAGTATGGACAATGAGAGGAAAGAAAATGCTCCCTAGACAGAGAAAGAAGTGGGGGAGGTATCTTGTTATTTTCTTGCATGGATGAGATTGCACCTGCGTGTGTGTCCATAAATGCTGTTCAACCTCCATAGCTGTAAGCTGTACCTCAGAAGCAACAGATGTGTCAGGGAACAGTCCTTCCCATGACACTGCAGAGCCTTGCTGTGGCCTGGGAGAATGAGGCTGAGACTGACCATAGCGAAGAGAATGAAATGGCTCCCTTTTTGTACTGGAAATGTCAAACTTGTTCCTTCTTTAAAGCTTCAGCACCTTATCTTCGGACTTGTCGTTTTTGGACGCGGTAAGGTGTTCCTGTTGCATAGGTATGGCCACTCTGTGTGGCAGCCATGGTGTGGAAATAGCTTGCTTATTTTATTACTCTTGTTTACAAATACACAGTCTTACCTATACTTATGAGTGCATGCAGAGACAAACTGTGAAACACCTCCTACATCATCCCCATTTCCTTGTAGTTCTAGACAGTGATATCACAATATGGAGTCTAGGATTTGATTCTAAGATCTGTTTCCACTGATATATTTATGTCTATCTGCCAGTCATCATGGCTCGGCTTTGTGAACGAAGATTTGGGAAGGGCTCTACCCATGTGGGTGTGTCCTTTGAGGCTGCGCAGTGGATTTTTTAGATGAGGCACAGTGTGCACAGAACTGGCCCCACACTTTAACTCCTGAGGTTCATCTGCCACGTCCGAGTGAGCTTGGATGTTGGTGACAGTGAAGTCCTTGGGACTAGAACCTACAGCCCCCAGTATGGTATTCCCAGGAGGTCTCCCATGTAAGCACTAACCGGGGCTGACCCTGCTGAGCTTCTGAGGTCTGATGGGATCAGGCATCAGGGTGGCATGGCTGTAGTTCAGTGGCATCTCCACAAGTCGTGTTGGGCTCTCAGTGAAGGTTAGTTTGATTAATTAGTTTGTGGTTTTGACAGGTTTTTTTGAGACTGTCCAATCTCATATACAGCAATACCAGTGTTTCCTAAACTGTAGATATATGCTCTGTTTTCTCTTCTACCCTCTTAGCTTTCAATATTTCAAGAATCAAGGTTAGAATATCTATGAGGACACTGCATGACAGTGTTTCCGTCTGGGGACCATGACCCATCTGTACTTGTTTCAATCTATTTTTTTCCTGTGAAAGTCATATGGTTTTCTCTGTAGAAATTACTGTACACAGCAGCATCTTTGCTGTGGAGTAGCATCAACAATTTAGGAGCTGAATTTGAATTTAGAGCTCAGTGTTTTTAAGAGAGATGTACTATGCCTGCCTCTACCATCTGCAGAATCCAGCAGTAGTTGAAATGACAGATCTACCTTAAAACATTATCAAACCTGGAATCCAGTGTTTGTTTGGTTTTTTCCTTGAGTCTTTTCACTTAATGTCAGGGTCATCTAACAAAAGCTACACTTTCAAAGTTGTTATAAAGTATAATGTGTAACCAAAGTATTTGTTGTTCAAACATTTTCCATATTCTATACTGTATGATCTTTGTTCGTATTCATATGACATTTCTGTTTTCATTGGACTAGGTACAATGAGTTTAATACTTTTTTATTAAATTCCATTTCTAATAACTAGAAACAATTCCATTCTTCCCTCTGCAGTACATGCTTTAGCATACTGCTTACCTTTAGTTTTGCAGAGGAAATGCAGGGTGAATACTTACTGCTCAAATGAACAGGAAATAAAAGGTCCTTTTCTAATTTGATGCTTGACATGTTGTTCTGAATAAGGGGAGTCTGAGTATTAAGAAGTCAGTGACATCCTGGGTCATCCTCATACCCGCAGAGTCAATCAGTAAGTTGTCTGTGAACCTTCATCACAATGACATGCACAGGAGGAAACCTCAGATGTAATTGGAAAGGATCTGTGGTAAATACAAACTTCTGGAGGACAGTAACTGCATTCTGGATTCTAAAATATGGTGGTAGGTGAGTTCCTGTCCAGCATTGTAGTCATTCTTGAACTTGCTTTTGGGAATCTTGTACAACTGCATAATCACTGCATACTGATCATGGTGCTCAGTATAGTGACTGCAAATGCTGATATGAAGTGAAAGGCATTGTGGTTACAAAGCAGTGCAAAACATACAATTTTTTCACAATAGAACATAAATTCAAAAACTAACAAGATAAATAAATCACTTGTTATGCATGAGTCCTGGTAATAAGAAAAATAATAGTGGGATTAACAACAAGCCAGGACTTCATGAATTAGAAGACGCCAACCTACCTGCAGAGAAATTGAATATTTCTGTAGTTAATGCATTTCATTTTCTTTTTGTCAATATATTAAATTATTTCAAGTACCTATTCAGGAAGCCAGCTGGAAATTGTTAGCCTAATTAAAGGTTCATTCTGATTTAAGGGAAACTGTACCTTTTTTTGTGTTCCATATTGGCAGGTGTTTCTGTCTCCATTGGAAACAAACATCATTACAACTGAATGAGGTACACAAGGCAGTTGATTTGAATATCTAACTGATTTTTAGATTGATAATACTTAAGAAATGTGTCAGTTCCTGCCGATGTAGGAAATAAGTGTATAAGACATGTATTTTTCTGAAATATTTTTGAAAGTACGTGCTAGACTGTGCTTCTTAACTGTGCATTCTGATCTTGCTTCAAAGCAGTCTTGGGAAAATTTTCCCAACTCTATGCAGGTTCCTTTTTTGAAGGCATTTTTATTTGTATTTTTCAGTTCCTTGAAGCCACCACCACCTATATAACATTGAGGTGTTGAGGACACAACTGGGGAGGGCATCTACAGCCCCGCAGTGCTTAGGGAGCTAATGGGCAAATTAGCAAAGGCAACAGTGTATGAAGGAACCCTTTACCTGTGAAGGAACTAAGACAGAGGGGTTTTAAGCAATTGGCAGTCTATGGCACCGCCAGCACTTGAAAAAGCCTGTACTTCTTCCTCAGATTTGTCTAATAAAATATCTCAATATAACTACTAAGTTCAGACCACTGAGTTTTCACTGTTCTCCTGTAATATAAACAGCTCCTTCCAAATGACACATACTGAAGTCTTCCCTCATCCTTTTATTTTTCTAGGCTGGATGATTCAAGTCTCAAAGACTTTCTCATGATAAAGTATTTTTCAATTCTTAAATACACATTGTAGACTTTGTGGCATAATTTCAATTTTTCTTTGAAAGAACTTTTAGTATCTGTATTTTAAAAGAAAAAATTAGACTTAAGCATTTTTGCTGGAGATGGGAAGAATTACTGTGCAGAATAATTTTTTTATTTGCTTGGGGTTTTTTGTTTGTTTGTGGGGTTTTTGTTTTGTTTTTGTTTTGGTTTTTGTTTTTTTTTGTTTGTTTGTTTGTTTTGTTTTTTTCAATAATACTGTGCCACTACCATCTAGTCCAGAGGAAATAGTATGTGTGTGTGTGTGTGTGTGTGTGTGGCTCGTCTTCACCAACGAAGATTTGGGAAGGGCTGTCCCCACGTGGGTGTGCCCTTCCAGCCTGTGCAGTGGATTTTTTAGGTGAGGCTCAGCGTGCGCAGAACTGGCCCCACTGTTTAAGTCCTGAGGTTCATCTGCCACAGCCGAGCGAGCTTGGACAGTGACAGTGAAGTCCTCAGGACTAGAACCTACAGCACCCGGCATTTCCCAGGAGGTCTCCCATCCAAGTACTAATCCGGGTCTGACCCTGCTTAGCTTCCAAGATCTGACGGGATTGGATGTCAGGGAGGCATTTAACTGCCTAGAGGAAATAATATAGTGGAACAATAATTACACAGCCCTGGATAAAATCCTGGCTCAGCTAAAGTCAATGAAAACCTCTCACAGATAGCAATGAGACCTGAATTCTACCCATTGGCTTCATTGCTATTGGAAAATTCCTAGTGAAGGACATGACACAGCTCCTGTGTGCTGAATGGCTTGTCCTGCAGTCAGAAAAGTCAGAATGAGAATGTATGGGCTTAATCTGCTTTCCAGGAGTTATTTCCCATGGAGTTGGGATCATAAATACATTCCTGGTATTTGAGCTGAAATCAGAAGAAAGTGTAGATTTTTCAATTAATTACTCAGAAATTTATTTACAGAACTTGTATAGCTCAGGTGGACTAGAATGCAAATTGCCCATATGTACATACATATGTTATCCACACACATATAGTTCCCACTCTTCCATTCTACCAGCTTTATTTACCAAAATTTATATAGCTCAGGTGGATTAAGAAGAAACTACTGTCACACATTATGTCTACTAAGGCATTCCTTTTAGCTACAAAGTAACATTTTTAAAATTAGTTTGTTTATTTTTGCTTTAAATATCCAAATTCTGTTAAAATTCCACCCAGATAAAATATTTGTCAAATCTGTTAAACATATTTGAGTTACATCATGTGCTTAAAGTCAATAATGAATCTCCTACAGAGTAATAACACATGATGAATCTTTGTGAAAGCAGTTTTGTGTCCCATATTACATATTAAACACTGTTTCTTCTATATTCAAAATATGCCTAATCATTATTAATAAGGAACGTAAAACATGTACTTCAAAACACTTGTCCACAGCAGGAAAATCCTACTTCCAGCTATGTTTGACTAATAATATTAGCTGATAATCTACTAATAAATGCATTATTTGTGGGAAAAAAATAACTTGGAGTTAATGATGTACATACAGACTCTTTGAAAAGTGTTTTCAGCTTTGTTTGGAATTATAACTGACCCACTGATGATGCAAGATCTTTGTACCATGCAAGTTGCTGTATCTTCATTGACATCAAAAGGCAAATTTAGACAGGCCACAAATCCAGCTTGTAGACTCTAAAAATATGAAATAAAAGTCACTGCCAGACCAAGTAATTTCAAAATTGAAAATAGAGGACTGCTCAGAGTAATGTCAACCATCTGGAGGAGAGGCTGCATAGAAAGAAAAAAATGCCTCTGTCCAAGTTACCAACTTTTCCAAAGCTTGTAACAAAAACATGAACATTGGCAGTAGTTCAAACAAGAAGGCTGTGAAATGAACTGATAACAAGTAAAGGCCAGACTCACCATGGTAATGTAATACAGGAAGATATTCATGCTAGTAATAAATGGACAGAGAGTCGTAGGCAGATGATCAAGAGAGTGGGAAGAAAAGAGACTGGCAAAGATATTCATGGAGGAATCAGAAAGTGGCTGGAGACATCTGCTCTCTGTGCAATTTGTAGGATATGACCTGCCATGGGTGTTTTAATGGAGACAGGGTCCCCTCTCTGTTGGGTCTGATCCTGCTGCCCAGTGTGCTTCCCTTTGGGATAAAGACCACTGTGTCTCTTATCATCTGTGGCCAGGAAACTCCAGGTCCCCAATATCCTTTTGCCTCGGCCTCACTCAGTGGGATATTGTCCTCTCCTGTGAGGGACACCCCACCTGTATTCAGGAGCCCTGGGAATATGTTTCTTATATTTTCCTGTATTTTAGCCAGCTCCATAGGGAAATAAGGGATGGGGCATGTGGTTACTTGCTGAGCACCTCTCTGGCCATTATCCACAGTCTGTTTCTGTCAGGAGTTGCATTATGGATCCCTCCTGCCCTGCTGAGCATAATTTCTTCAGATTTTAGAAGTCATGGGGAGGATATGCTGACTCAGGAAGCTTCCTCCTCCTCAATGGGGGAATGAGTCCTCTCCAACTGTTCCCTTAGTATTTTTTCCCTTTCTAATTATTCTGCCAAGGGAATAAAAATGTGTTTTCACTTACTAACAGAGCACCAAAATGGTTGTACTGGCTCAGCCGGCAATGCTTAACTAGACCAACATTATCTTCTTCATATACTAGGTAGCCTTCTTCCTAACTCACTTAGAGTGACAATATGGAGAAATTACAGAATTTAGTAAAGTTACACTTATTCTAAAATTTCTGACAAGTGTGGAGAGCTGAATGAATGAAAAAGTTGCTAAATCAGAGGAAGTGCCAGCACAACGCAATTAAAGTACTGTATGTGCTGCATTATCAAATTTAGCAGAAGTTTAAATTTGGTTCCTTTTGTAACTGATGTCTAACTCATGTTTATAGAGGACATTTTTTTAATGAAATTAAGTACTTGTGACAGGATTAACTTCATCATGTTTCTAGTTTTGCCTATTGTAGCCTTTCCAGTAACCTTAAACTAGCACAGTAAAAACTTTCCATGAACATAAATTTTAAGAAATTAGAAATTAGAAAGAATTTTCAAGAACCTGCATTTACAGCAGAAATTCCTCTCAGAGCATTTTCTGTAAGTAAATTGCATGATATAGAGCCAGCCTGGGCAGCACTGTGGTAATACTGAAAGCTATTGCCAATCACATACTCGTCATGCACTGAATAAGATAATATAATCTTTGACATACATACAAGATTTAATAACTAATCACCTTGTGTGGCCCAGCCAATAAACATTATATTTGAACAGCAATTTCTATTAGATTTTAATTTGTCAAGAGTGGTTCATTAGCTCAGTTGCATTAGTGATTCCTGCATCTGACTACTCATCTCCTTGAGCTCCTCAACAGAATTTCTCTTTTCTGCTTTAGACCACTCCTGCAGGGAACGTTGTTCCCACAGAACATCATCAGCTGATTTGATATTCAAGTGTTAAGTGCAGAACATGATTTGGTGCAGCTGATCAGGCAGTCTGCAGTCTCTGACTAGTTATCCATTCAGCAGCAAGGCCATGGGAAAGGCTTGCAAGGACTTAATCATTTTGCTTTCTGCTTCTTGGTTTATGTGCCTGTTCTGCTGGGCAGTGACTAAAGCAGCCCCGGTACCACACAGACTGACACTTCTGCTTTTTGTGTCTTGTTTTTTGTGTCAATATGTGTGTGTGTGGATTGTTGTACATAATTATATGCTCTGCTTTGAAGAAAATATGCCCATACTGGCTGTTTTAGCATTCTTTCCAATTTCTCTATTAGAAATTTTCATGCCGTGGCCTGCAGCAAATCATTTCTGCCTGCAGCACTCCAAAGCTGCTCCCACAAACAGTGCAAAACCCTGTAATGGCTTTGCTGCAGCAGAGGCAGGGGGTGTTCAGTGTTACCTTTGGTATACTCATAGCATGACAGTACTTAGCTTCTGTTAATTGGAAAAATATTACGTGGCTTAGCTGTGTGATGTCTTTCACAGCCCATAAGCAACGCTTCTTCTTCAAGAGATGTTTCTGAAATGTGAAGAAGCTCAAGCATTGACAGAAAATGCAATGAGTCAGTCATGACAGTTTCTCATAAATGACGTGGCCCACGTCTGAAGTAAAATTCTGTATAAAATTTTCTGTCTGAAATAATAACTTTAAAAGTGACATTTGCCCTTTAGATATACAGATAAAAATAAAGGGTAAATTAATTGTAGTGAATGAGTAATTTTAAAGATTACAAGCTTTCACAGTATTGTTATTATGAAAGTTTTGTTCCCTGAAGATGCTCTACACCTGATAAGGTTTTAGAAATTTAATTGAAAAAGTTTAATAAAGAATTAAAATTATCATGTGCCCTTTTGCTGAAATACAAATGAACTAAGAGATTCTCTGTAAAAGAAGCTGAGGTGAATAGCATGTTAGTATTCCTTTGAATACCATATCTTGCTATTGTTAATAAAATTATGTTTGGTTTACTGGATGGAATAATGTTAAAATAAATAGTTTCTGTGCAGATATTACAACTATTCCAATATCACTGTTTCACAGTGTTGAGATAATGGGAAAGCAGATACACTTAAAGGTCATTGTTTATACTGCAGTTATATATTTACAGTGCCTGAATGATGTTTTTAAAAGAGTAACTGAATACTTATAACTTGCAGGATTGATATTCTTTCAGATGCTGACAAACATCCATCTAGCTAGGTGATAGAAATGATTCTTTTTTTTATGTTTGTTCATATAAATACAACATATAGTGCATTCAGCTGTGACTCATGAATAAATCTTGAAGATGCATGAGGAATCTGAGCATTCAAATCTGATTTTCAGCTGAAGTTTGAATTGAATTTCTTTAGTCCATTGGGAAGAGGTAGTTTCATTTAACCCATTCTCTGTTAAAAATACTTGCCCAAGCTATCAATTGAAAGAACTTTTGGAGAGATTGTCAAAGGCACTCAGAGAATTAGCATTTAACTCCATGTTCTTCCATGTCTCAAACACAGTGTGCAAGAGAAGGCTTTAGTCTCTTTACGGGTGTGATACGTCTGCAAGAGATTGTATATTTTTTCCTGTAATGTGATATGGTTTTAAAAGATCTATAAAATTTGTGTAAGATTTCTTTTTTTGAGATCAAGAACAGCTCACAGTTTCCCTTAGAATTCTCTTTTAGGGGACAGGTAGTAATTTTCCAAAATTAGTATTTCAGAATAAAATCATAACTTCCGAGATAAACTCTTTTGTTTTTTAATGATTTCCCTACACTTTTTTTATTAATTCCTTTTATCACATGATCTCTTAAGATCTTTACTTTCTTCTGTAATACACAGTATATTTCCATTCTTTTTTTCCATAGGTGCATTTTTTTTCTTTCTTTGGTTCTGGAAACTGCATTCTTGTGCCAATGTGACCTAAGCAGGTTGATGTGACTTCCAACTTCTAGATTTACAGATTTAGGCCAAACTCTGCTTCTTTTTGGGGTTTGTTGTTTTTTTTTTTAAGTCCATCTACTTTATTTCTCTATTCTTTTCCTATGGTAAAAATGCTGACAAGTCAATTACTTTCAAACAATAAATTGTTAAAATATATATATTTAACAACATTATTGAAGAACACGTCTTTGATTTACATGACATGTTAACTGCAAGCTTTTTCACTTGGGTCATTAGGAAACTAACCAGGAATTCTCCCATAGAAGGAAGGGATGGGATGAAACGAAGAAGATGGGATTAAATGAAGAAGTCCTTTGTAACATCTTTAGCCCACAGCCTTCAAGGAAAGGATATTTTCTGTACTTTCACATGAACAGTGATCAAAAGCTGTTCCTTCTTTGGGATCATGTCCTGGGTCTTTGCCATTCACAGCACTAGGGGGAAGAAGTTTACTGTGGACTGAATTTTAAGGTTAATATTTCTATGAGGCCTGAAATTAAGATCTGGGTACAAACTCTAAGTGTTTATGGAGAGATGTCAATTGAATAAATGCACTTGGGGACTTTGAGGATGAATATATGATTTATTTGGACAAGTGCATTAAAAATAATAAAAACTAGGGAGAATTTGAAAGATGAGAAAATATTTCCAGGATGACTCCTCTTTAACTTATCAGTGGGAAGACATCAGTACCTTCTCTCCCCAATCCTACTGTTTCACCAGTATGCAGAGTTGAAACTGCCTCCAAACAACAAGCAGCTTGTAATAGGTCTTATATTCTCTACACTTTGCAGGCTGCTGAGTCCCCATATAACCTAAAAGGAGCAAGGTGCCATATGAAATGGCAGAGATTTCATAAAAATCCTTTTAAGCTTAAGGAGCTCTGGGCATCTGCCAGTTCTCTCTAGGAAAGGGCCCTTTCAGTTGACAGGGGGCACTGACACAATCAGCTAATGGACATATCTAGATTTCATCTTAATATTAAGATACTATTTTTAATCATTTTAAGTCTCTCTAGGTTTTGTAGTCTTTTAGGAAAAGAAAAAGGGAAATAATCCTATAACACCAGCAAATTGTTCCAGTTTTGAAAAAAAATATTCCCTCATGACCCAAAATGGGAAGTCAGTTAAACTGAGGCATTGTAGGGTCCCAAAGGGAAGTGTAGGAAGATGGGTCTGGATATTTCAGAATATGTTTAGGTTTGTTCAATCTTAATTTACTGGGATTTCTAACCAGGCTTAGCCTTTTCTAATGTATGTTAATTTATAGGTGTAAGAGGATTGGCTCAAATATTTAGCTCCCTTTTTTTTTTTCGTCATCACTGATGATCTGGCCAAAAACACTTAGTATCAAAACATTTAATAGCTAGCTTTAACCAATAATATGTATCCCTTTAGTGTGCAGAACACCTTCATATTTGTTCTTCTTTGGTATGGTGAATACTTTCAGAGTACATTGAATCTGTCTGCCTCTCTATAGGCACATCACTGATATTAAGTGTCCGAAGTCCCATTCTACTAAAATTGTTTCAGCCTTTTTTGTATTTATCTACATTATTTTTTTAATCTAGAGAATAAGGTGTTTATGTGGTACCATCATGAATCATTATGTCTTAAGTCAGCACATGCTTCGATAAAGTGTTTAAGAGACAAAGAACATTAAAATAAAAATAGAATTTTTAAATTAATCTGATTATTTAGTCATGTTTCAGAATATCCAGTAGATGAAATGACAGTGTATTTTAGGACTGAAGTGATATTTTCCATCATATAAAGTATATTTTTCCAAAGTATTTGAAGGGTCTTTACCTATGACATTTAATAATGATATAATGCCTTTATTTAAAAATTATGTAGTAATTTTATCCTAATGCTAGAATGGTTGTCTGGATGACCTCTGTCCTTTGTCAGCTTGAAAGAGAATTGTTGTTATTAAAGTGTACAGTGAAATTTCTGTCTTGGTAGGATTTTTCTCAAGGTGTAGGAAAGGGGACAAAAAAATCTCCAACCCTATATTACTAGTAATGGAGTAATTTTGTAATTCATGTATATTCAGATGAGAAAATTGCAAGAAACCAGAAAATGTGATTTTCTAAGTTTTTAGTTACTTACTTTCTTTAAAGTAGTTCTAAAATTCTTGCAAGCATTTTTTATGCTTAGCTACTAAAAATCACAACTGAGTCATCATACGGTTATGTGTGAGCAATATATGTATAAATTACAATAGTGTACATCTAAATGTGCCATTCATATGCCTGGATATGGCTCAGAAGTCTGTGCCTGCTTATTTATAATGAATACATATTCAGGCAGTAAAGATTAAAAACTAATTATACACATGCTGTCAGTACTAATATTTGTACTTAATTTGATTTACAGTACACCAAATAATAAACCTGACTAAAATTGTAAAAAGTTATATGTACAGCTATTAATATGCTTTTTTGTAGTACCTTATTCATTTTTAGAAAGCATATTAAATGAGTTTTAATGTTGGTAAAGCAGATGAAAGGCATGTAAATCTAAGATAAAACCCAATGAATACTATTATTTAGCAGTAATATAGATTGCTTTTACACTCTTTTGTTTGAGCCCATTGTGATATTATGTATTTCAAGAGACGAAAAGAAGCCTAGCTACAATTAATTACTATGAATTGAAAGCATCAATTAGGAAGTATCCAGTCCTCGGTAATGGAAATCAGTGAGGTGGAAGTAGTGACAAGAGGTTTCAATATTAGCTTTCCTTTGATTTCAGCCTCTCATCATAGTTGAAGAGGAGTACAAGCTATATTTTGTTACACAGATTTAGCTCTGCAGTTTCAGATTGATGGCTTGATGTCAGCAAGGTGTTAAAAGGGGATCCACTTGGAATATGTCTACATGGAGCTCATCCTACATGACACAGTCTTGCCAGGACAGATGTGCCTGAGCCTGTGCTGCTGTGGCTTCTACCAGTACTGGCAGTAAGATGTCCAGTTTGGGCTCACTCATTTCTTTGCATAGCCTCCTCAAATTATGGCACTGGCACTGCCAAAGTCAGTGGGTGTTTGGCAAGTCAGCAAGCATAAAAGGAGATGGAAGTCTGGGGAGAGGAGGGTGACATCCCAATCCGAGATTGTAAGTGATGCCATGTGAACAGCCAGATGGGTGTTATCCTGACCTCCCAGAACGGCTCCCTGCACCCCTTGTGGCTGAGATGCAATAGGGAGGGACGGGGCTCTTCAGGCCAAGGATATTCTCATCTATCACAAGAGTGCTTTGTCACAGTCCAACCCACTGCCAAGGAATTCAAAGTACATACAGAAAGCACCTTAGAGATTCTGATGGAAGCTCCCAGTACAGCAGTAAATTTCCAAGGGCAGAAAGCTCAACAAAGGGAATGGGAAAATAAATTTATCATTTCAATATCCATTAGTGGCTATCTGTAGTGCTGTACACACATTAATAATAAAAAATGTTAGGCTTATAAAATAAGGCATCTGCACATTTCTGAAATACATTCATTTTGTTATCAGTACCCAAACTTTATGATATACCATCATGTAATTTCCTGAGTATGCTGTTCCTTAGCTGGAGCACATATAATACACCTGCCGTTAACAGGAAATAAATATGTGCCATTTTGGCATTAAGATTCATGTCCCAAAATGATATCAGATATTTTTTAATTTTTTTTTTAACTGATACCTTCAGTAAACTGGAATGCTTGAGGACTTGGATGATCAGATAACTGTTAGAAGCACATGGAATGAAAACGCTTTTCCTTTCAGTGTCTCACCACCATCTGCTACATCCTTTAGAGTGGCATTATTTCTGCAGACTATTAATAGGAGCTACACACCATCTTGAGCTGTTTCTAAATAATTAGCTCCAAAAGTCATATTCTTGGCTATATATTTGATTTTTTTTACCTCCTCAAACTGAAAATGTTCTATCTTTATTTTTTTCTTGATATTTTCTTATCTATATAGTGGTACTTCAAGCTGCTGTGTTGGAGTTTCTTAAAAACTGAAACCAAAACAAAAAGAAAAAAACCAACCCAAATCCCAGTCCCCAACGAAACAAATAACTCTCCTATTGCATTAGAGAGTAATATAGTTTTTAATGATGTTGTGTTTCATGGCTTTTATTGAAATTATTTGATTGTACATGATTAACATGTGACTACTGCGAAGTATGTTTACTCTTCCAATAGTTTTACTTTTCTTTATCAAAATAGTACCCATGTACCAATGAGGATTCCATTAGGAATTCCAAACAGTATTTCCTTCAAATTTTGACTTTACTTGTATAGATATACAATCACTTTGCAATGTCCTGCAGAAGGCATTATTCAGGATGTAAAAATAGAATAGAATTAGGTTTTGTATGTTTTTCTCTTCTTTCCTTTTTTTTTCTTTTTAAAATAGTTTAAAAAATGGTCTTTGGAACTCTTGTTCAAAGTACTGAAAAACGTCTTTTTACTCTTCCTATTTTGTACCCTTTTCCTGAATTATTTAGTGTCTTAGTCATCTGGGAGATTGTTTTATTGCAGAGGAGGCAGTTGCCCATGAGACAGATTACAACTAATTTTATTTACTTTTTACAACTATATATCTGCTTGTGTTGGTTGATAAATGTAGGCCTCAAATGGTATACATGAATTTATTTTCTGTTCTTCAAAGACTGATTTTATTAAGTTGGACAATAATATTATAGATTATAAACATTTTACAAATATTTGTACATTATTCTGTTGTAAAATACTGGTAGATTCAAAGGTGCATGATAGACCTTTGTGAAATAAGTCCTAAATGTGTAGAGCTCTTTATTTTCAAGGCATTAGTGGCCACAAAATCCAAATATTCCAATGCATGTTTGAAATGATTTTATCTCTGTTAAGATTTAATAATTCATAGTCTCTACTACCTTTGTCTAATAAATAAAAGTATTATACTCTTATTAAAAAATAATAGAGATTCACAGCAGCAGAAAAACTGGCTTAAATTAACCAAGAAAGACCATTTTCTTTTCTTACAGGAGTGTTATTTTTAATCATTGTGCATTACTGTCAGTGCGCCCATTGACATCAAGTACTACACTCCAAAGTAATGATCTGAGTCCTCTATTACTCATAAAAAAAAAATTAGTGTCCAAGCTGTTGAAACAATTATCCCACTACAGAAGATTCCTATGTTCCCAGAGAATCTTTTAAGAGATGGTTGTTAGGAAAGCAAACAAAGACAGTTTCACATGCTCATGGAACACCATAGAACTGGCAGGGATATTAACAGCTCAGCATGATTCATTTGTCCTTCTTGAGTGCTCCAAATCCATCACTCTACATGACAAAATTCACATTTTTATTGGATTTTTGCTTCTTGAAGAAAAGCTACATTGCCATTTTTAATAGATTTTCAGTTTTCAGAGTAAGACTTAAATATTTTGTTATTGCCAATCTCCTAGCAATTCTGCACAAGAAATGCAAAGCTTATTAGTTTATTTTTGTAATAGTCTGTATGTGCACATGAATGCAGGTTGCTGAGCAAAAGGAAAGAGGTCTAATTAACCAGGCAGTTAATTGCTAGGACAACACCAGTCTTTTGTTTGGAGCAATAACATTTACATAATACAGCAGTTCCAATTTTTGATCTGAAAGAAATAGTGCAGGCTCTCATTAAGTGGTGGAGCTGGAGGGACCCATCCTAAGCTCATTCTCATCAAAGTAAATAGGAGCTTGGTAAATAGGTGAGTAAAATCTGAATCACATATGAGCTCTTATGGATGTATTTACCAGGTAGACAGAACTAAAGCTGCCCAAAGCAGGCTACACTAATAAATGTATACTTTTGACAATGTAATAAAATTTTCTCTTTCTTTAACAGATAGCACAATCAAACCAGTAAAATCAATAGTTTAGACCTGTTTTGATCCAGTAGAACTCAGCTCTGAAGAACACCTACACATAGGTACTTGCCACAGAGAGGTATTGACTTTTAATTTGGCTTGTCTTTTGTCTGGAATGGGATGTAGGCAAGAAACATATTCAGCTGTCTGAATTGAGATGTCTAGTCTAGGGTCCTTCCATAATCAATACAGAGTGTGGGGTGCATTGCTAAAGCAAACATATGCCACCCTGAGGGAGAAGTGGAAGAGAAATGCAGTTACAGATTATACAAGCTTAGGATAGGGCAAATTGCAATTTTTTTCTCCCCCATCTCTTGCCTGTAGAGATTGTTAAGAGAGTCTGGTCAACTAATCAAGATCAGTTACACAGATTATTTTAACATGAACTAAAGTCATCTATTTAGGAGCAACAGGTTGTTATTGATACCCAACAGCCCTGAGCAATGGAGTTGGGTGGAAGGGCTGCAATTCCCCCAGTTGTCTTCCTCCTGTTCTGTGTTGGTTATGATGATCACTCAGGCAGTAACTGTTCACTTCTGCTAGGCTGGAGTTTTCCTGACTTTGTTCTCACAAGTGAGGATGAGGAAAAACTTGCATGTAGGAGCATGACTATTAAATGGGAGTGGTATCCATGCTTCTAAAGATGGTATTAGCTCATGTTTTCAATTTTAAAGTAAAAATTACTTCTTTTTTCTTCTCTCCTCCTATTTTTGTAAGAAATACATCCAGGTGCTGGTGTCCCTGACAAGTTCAGCTGGTGAAATCTGTAATCTTCAGCCTCTCCCTTTTGTGTTTTTGTTTTTCCTATTTTGACCAGGCCTTAGGTGGAATCTGAAATTTCTGGTCGCAGATCCCATAGCCTCCAGTGAGGTTGGTTTAGTTTGCATCCTTCCCTAGTAGGAATTGCATATTATTTCTATTCATGTATTGCTTCTCCCCATTAGATAGTCTTTATGCAAATTCTAGTGGGCATACCAGTCAGCGGAAGCTGCTCATGCTAAACACGCTGTTGTCCCTGTTTAACAAGGCACTCTTGACTCTAAGCAGGTTTGATTCCATAAATTTCTAACCTCATTTACATCTCAATACTATCACCCCCCCATGTGTTTGCACATTTCTACAGTTGAGGCTTGTCATCTAAACACTGCCTTTTTTCCCACCCCAACCTTGTACATAGGAATACTTGTTGTCATCTTGTGATCTCCTGAGCATTAATATTCTTCAGGGCACTATAAGGGTTGTGCTTCGCTGGCCACGTTTTCACCTGAAAGCAGTGTTTTAATATAAACATTTACTTAATATTCTGTACATTGAGAGTATTTTATCTGCATCAGTGCTTTGCTGAAAGTAATTTAAATTCAATGGGAACTGATTATGCATAAAGAATCAACCTGTTTCATAGTAGTTTTAATAATATACATATAGATAATAAAACATATATGCCCTATTAGAAGAACATTTTGTGTGGATAAATCCATGTCCAATCATTTTATCTGTTTCTACAAGAACACTGGATTGTGTATTTAAGGAACTCTTCTGCACAGCATTGTGATGTGGAGCTTTTTAAAGTTTAATTATGAGGCATCCGTTGCATAATAATTCTTTTATTGTAATAGTAAGCTATTAAAATAAATAGTGTCTCACAGAGGAACTATTTAACTCTTTGCAACTGGAATAAACAAGCAGTTTGGAGAGAGGCATAATCCTTGCACCATCTTAGAATTGTTTTGTTGTGATGGCAGTCTGATCTCACAGGTCTTTTGGAGCACACTTGCCCTTGCTGGTTTTGAACTGATGCTGTGTACAAAAAATTGTTGTGGATGAGACATTTGTGTTGCATTTGCTTCATGGGGCTTATACATGACCACAATATATATATTGTTCATCCATTTCTCCTCTATCCTACTTAGATTAAATGCAGCTCTTAGGATAGAATTACCTAAACTCTGAAAACATTCTTCAGTTCCCGTTGACTACAGATACATCCTGGATAATTAACTGGGCAATTAAAGAATCTACAGGGCCGACATTAAGCAATATGAAACACAAATTGGTACTTGTCTTACCTTCTGTGGTCCTGAGCTGCTGTCCTAAACACGGGCTGCTATCTCGTATTAAATAAACAGACTGATCTTCAGAGGAAGTGAGACCTCCAGAACCTCCAAATTATATTTTTGCTTCTTATAACTTTTGAGAATAATGTAAAGCCAATACAGGGTTTGGTAACTAAATTTAAGTATTTGAAGTTTGAAATTTGAGATTCTCTTTGTCTTAGTTTCCATGCCTGTGAAGTAGAGTCAATAAATACTTAAATACTTTAGACAGAGGTGTATTATTAATGTTCATTTATAATTAATGTTTACACAGTTTTTGAAGATTTAAAGTGGCATACAACTGTTAAATATCACAGTCATGGCAGATGTACTAATGAAAAAGGATTACTTGAATATCGGAAAAAGACTATTTTTATCCTTTCCTTGTATGATTTCATCACTGAAAATTTTAAGCAGTTGGTTTCAATGGTGTCCCAGTTGTTTCATGTATTAAATTATAGTGGTTGATTTCACAGTATTTTGAATGTGTCTTTATTTAGAAATAAACTGTTGTCCTACTCATAGCTGATGTAAAACTAGTAAGATGTGTCTATCTTGTGCTCTGTTGAGGTACAGATCTGCTACTGACAACCCTGTGATAAACTATGGCACCATGTGCTAAATCACAGAGCTGTTGCAAAACATTATTTTGCATTTCACATTCGCTGTGACTATATCTTCTGAAACTTAATCTCCATGAAACCTCTAAAAATGGTCAGTCTTAGCAATTTCTTTATACTCTTAAAGTATGAAATCTGTTCTGGAGCTTGAAGTGAAGGAAAGTCAATGCTTGTTTGAGTGACCATGACAGTGTAACAGGGACCATGCCTCCTACTTGCCACTGTTTGCATTCGTGGCAGTATCCTTGGCAGACCAATAATGGCTTTTGCAGAGTTATTAAAGTAGGTGTTCAGCTTGCACTGTATTTAAATTTTTCTCTTCAAGTTTTTTGAGGACTTTCTTTAGAATACTCTTAGTTAGCTGTTACATCTGACACATTCTCAAAGTGGTAAAATGTGTTAATATATTTTCTTCCATTTTACTTTGTAACTATTTTATAATTTTATTGAACACATATCCTGATTCTAGGCAGACCTATTTTCTAGTAGTGTTAATAAGAAATTCTTAAGTTCTTAAATTCTAATACTTGGATGGGAATGAAGGAATCTTTGAAAATACCAAGCCATATTCCTCACACTGTGGGCTATGCTCCTCTCTGGTTTCAAGTAACCTGAGTGGGTGGCAGGCATGTAAGAGTAATGGTGTTCAAAACTCAGCATGCAGTCTACATCTCAGGAAAAGGAAGTTTTATAATGGCTCATTAAACTCCAGGCTTTGGTACTGTGTCCTCATTTCCTGTACAACTCTCGTTATCGAATAAAACCCCAACATTACATGCTTATGACTGTTACACATTTCATGTTAACTGACTTGCAAAAGTATAGCAGATGTCAATATTCCAAACAGGCCAAAACAGTGTTTCAGTAAGGCTTGAATGGACAACTGTCACTTTATTCTGTCACTTCCTACTGGTCAGTAACTACCTTACTTTTTCAGTTTACCTACCCTTCAGTATGACTTGTATTTCAATAGATAGGACTTAAAAACGTATCAATGTACCCAGCTTTAAAAAACAGTTGAAATTTGTTATCCATTGAGGGGACCAGCTATGGGTCTTCATATCTTAATGTTAGTCCAAGCTCTTGTGGATTTTTTCTTTCCTTCTTTCTTAATGGAAATAAGTTGATCAATAGTTATGCAAACTGAGCTATATGTTTTGATTGAGTTATAGATATTGCTTTAAAAATACATTCTCAGTATGGTTTTGGCATTCTTTTTTCTTTGGCATATAGCTATCTTATAATGAATAATTGCCTCATTGTCTTATATAGGAAAAAACTTTTCAGCTGTGGTGCACAGTAGAAAATATGTTCTGTTCAGGTGAACACTGAAAGGTGCTTTCCTGCAGTTTCCAGAGAACCTGTGGGGAGGACAAGGACAGTGCATAGTTTGTCTGGTACCACTGCTAGTTCTTGGTGAGTTGCTGAAATGAAAGGATTATGCCAAGAAAGCACTTTTAATTCTACATTTAAGTTTGAAAGGCAAGCAAGTTCCAGACTCTGTACTTGAACAGCTCTGGACATTCTGCAGATTCATTTGCATCTGTTTTCTTCATGCTGAGTTCATGTGACTTTCTTCTCTTCTTAACAAGAAGTCAGAGGATCAATCGAAAATGTATATTCACGAGTGTAATCCAGAATCATATTAGAAATTTGGGGATTTTGCTCATCTGAGATTCACCAGATTCATATATGCTCTTTGTGTATCAAAAGAGATCTTTCTTATTTATTTTTGCTCTCTGAGCCAATCCTGACATACAGCACTGAGTAGACTAAAAGCTGTAGTTAGAGTCATTATGCAAATAGTGACAAATAACTGCAAAAACATGAAATCACTCATCTCTGGGGGAAAAAACCTGAACTCAAAAACCAGATTTCTTGAGAACCTCCTATTATCTACTTTTACTGTTATTTCTATTATAGCCATTAGCTATTTTTGTTTCACATCATAGTTTTGGCTGAAAATGAATTTAATGTTAGTTTTTATTACACTTGAGAAAAATGACATAATATTAAAAAATATGAGAAAACACCACACAAAATGTAAATAAAAGAAACATTTTATTCTGCAGTAAAGGAAGAATGCAATTGTGCAAATGAATGATGTTCATTTTCTTGCCTGTAACATCATTCCACTGAGTTTAGATACACAAATAATAATTTTTTGATAAAAAAAAAAAACAGGAAGGCAGCACCATGCCAGGACTGACACATACATTTATGAGTATCCATAGGTTCAGTCCTGAATAGGAAGTTTTTACATAAAGCTTTCTTTAATCAAAACTGGATATATTTGGTGTTGTCTGGTGGAAAGGACACAACCTGTAGCTTCTGGCTTTGCTGGCACTGAGGTGCTGCAGGCAGTTCAGGCAACCAGTGCAGGTCGTTCTGGACCTGTCTCCATATTCTGTTCCGTGTCTCTTGCAGGCTGCAGAACATTTGATGGATTTACACGTACTACAGCATTGATTACACAAACTATTGCAACTCATCAGTGTGTAGGAGAATGCTATTTATTGAGGGTATTGGCCTTTTTGCACTAACTACTTGTTTTGCTAATTAATTTGCATAGCTTCTGTCAATATTTCCATGAGAATTGCAAACCTAATTATTGCATTTCACTGGGATTAAATGTAGGGTCTATTTCTTACAAAATACCTTGTCTGGTTTTAAGGGAAGAATTCAGTTCACTATAATCCAATTGTCTTCTCAATATGATAACAGTTTTTGAATGTCCACAGTTGTATATATCAGATCTAACTACTACTTAATGCAGACATTTGATATAATTTGGTGACCTAAATGATTACTTGTGTAGTGTTGCCAAAAAATATCTTTGAGCTACGGATCACTTGATAGACTAACCTTTCTATTTAGGTTAAAGACACAACTTTCTGTAGAGAAAATATATAGCTCTTTCCTTTTCACTCTGAGAGACAGCTAGTTGCAAGTATTTTTCTAAAAGAAATGCAATTAAGCTTTATTCTCAAGGCTTGAATCCACTTTTTTATGACAAGAAACAAATTCTATTCTCAGTAGGAATCCAGAATAATATTACTGAAGACACAAAAAATGACCACAAAAGGTTGAGAGAAACAAAACCTGGTCATCAAACAGTAGGTAAGCTGTAGGTGCATACCTGTATTTTGTGAATATTATTTCCATGTCTGAGCAGGGAGTTCATGGATGGACAATGCCCATTATTCATGTATAGGCACACATGAAGTAGCTTGACCTCCAAACACAGTTGTTTGCACAAACTTAATGTGTGCTCACAGATGCTTGTGACCTGATTACTGAGCCCAAGACCATAATGCTCTCATGGACTGTTGTGACTAGAGAAAACTGTAGCATTCTAATAGTAAAAACTGCCTAATTTCTTCCTTTTCTGCAGGCAAAGAGTGATAGTGGAGCCACAACAGAAAACATCCTCCAAAGGGAAATTTGAATGAGGGGCTGTTTAGGTACAAAAGATTTTTTTGTTTGTTTGTTTGTTTTTTGTTTGTTTGGGTTTTTTTGTGGAGTGACCAGTGCCTTTGCTGTATTTCAGAGGAAAACAGATGAGGTACAGCAAGAAGCAGATAGTGTTGCCTACTATTTGGATGATACACAAACCATTGCAGAAATCCAGAGGAGCATTTACAAAACATGGAGACAGTTCTCAAGACATTTACAGTTAAATGCAAAATTCAACTGCAAAATTCTACCAATTTTAAAACCAGACTTTTTACTTGTGGCCCTGTATAACCTAGAAAAAGTGCAGACAAGCATCATTAAACATGCAGCAGTATCCAAGTGTCTGAGCTTAAGTTACTCATTTGCTATGGAAATTTCCTCTGAATCTATCAACATGAGTCAGTCTAGAACCTGCCCTGTACTGAAAAACAGAAAACCAGATTGGACAGGAAAGGAAACACTGAAGTTTCTGAGACAGCACTCAAGGCTTTGAGTATTTGCAGGCTGTTAAAACATATTTGTCTGGCCTTATTCACAGGGTGCAGACAAATAGTGTTGCTTTGTTCAGAGCTGTGGCTTCACACTAGTGATGGGAACCAAGTCCTACAGTGCTGCTGTTCAGAATTCTCCTGGAGGCTGAGAGAAACTAAATGTGAAAAATGAGGCTTTGGGTATAATTCCAGGGGTTCTTTGAAAAGCACTGCTAAGATTGCCAGGCTTAAAGGAAGGTGTAACTATAAAGGATGAAGAACCAAGCAGGACACAGTTAAAATGTGCAGGTTTATGATGTATCACTCTGAAATTACTTATTAAGTATCATCAAAAACATATTAATATAAATATATTATCATCATTTATCTGGTATACAAGAAAATATATGAAGGAAAATTCCATATATAAAATATTGTTTTTCTAGACAACCTCCTTATTGGAGTTATTGAATTTTTTCTGTGAAAAATTCCATTTTTTGCTTGCAAGTAATATTCTATGTATAGATTTAAAGAACAACTTCAGTACTCACAGTTTTGGAAACATGGAGTTCACAATGAAGTATGTTGTCAGATAACAGAACCAAGCGTCAAGGATTTGTAAGAATAAAAGTGATGGGCTGCTTCTCAATCCTTAGGTTCAAACTGAGATATAGAAGTTTGAGTGTGACTCAGCCTTGAGAAGCTCCATATTTAGTTTGTTTGGGTTTTTTGGGGGGGAACGCCCAGACTATGTATGTCAGTGTTTAATGTGTATTCTGAGTGGCTACAAGAGGAACAGCCTCTACTGAACACATAACTGAGGTTATTTATGCCATATCTGTCTCTTATCAGTTGCCTGGTGAACTCATTGCAAGTAACAATCATTACAATCCACGTCCCTAATATTTTCCTTTGCAAAATGAGAGTCATTCCAATTCTGCTTGGCTCGGGATGGAACCAGAGCTCTCTGGTGCCAGACTAACATCATTGAAGCCCAGTGTTCTTGATGTTAATGGGCAAGGACTCTGACATGTCCCAAGGAGAGGGTGCAAAACTGGAGAAGCCCCTTGGACTGGGGACTCTTCCAGCTTCCAGTGATTTGGGATCAAGGGCATCCTGAAAAAGAGGGATCCCTCTCTTAATGTATTCATCAATTCTCAATGGGTTTTCCTTTCCAACTGCTCCTTGAGCCTAGACAGACTTTTAGCCTCTCCAGCATCATCCTCTGAGAAAGAATTCCACAACTGAATTGTGAATAACTAGAAGAAATAGGTGTTGGTTGTTTTGAGTATATCCCCAGTCATTTCTTTTGATTCTATCTCATTGAGGAATAGGAAAAGAGAAAAAACAGTCTTTGTTCATTTTTCCATGTCATAGAACTGTATAGACTTTATCTACACCTCCTACAAAAAGTATTATCCACGTTGCCTTTCTCTGTACCTCTTTTTTTTTTATTTGATTTACACAGAATTTAATCTTTGTGGATAAAATGGAATTAGACAGTGTTTAAAAAAACCCCAAAACACTTAAAGATATTGGTGGAATGCACTGCACTTTTTCTTGCCTGTGCAGGTCTGTCCCATGCTGAGGGACTCAGACAACTTCAGAAAGTTCTCTCTCAAATGGGAATTATTTACTAGACCTAATTTATTGGATCATTAGACTTGAAACCAAGCCTTGTAAAATACATGCCAGCAAGATGGAAGTAGCTTTTCAATGTGCAGCAAATATGCACTGTTAGATAATAAAAGAAACAAACTTAAAAGGCAGAATCAAGTGTTGAGTAAGCTTGTGGCACTATCACTTATTTAGTGGGCTTCAAAGGAGGGAATAAAGCAGTACATTCCCCAAATCTTAGGGGATATGTACTCCTTGCAGTTAGTGTGGTATCTGACATTAAATTTATTCCGTTTTCTGTTGACAGAAAGAGAAGGTAATGCATGTACATCAAAACACTGTGCTGTGAGTAATTCTCATGGCATCTGTAATGTTCCAGGAAAGAAAGTATCATAGAATCATTAAGATTCTAACAGACCTCTAAGATCATTGTGTTCCACTATTAAAACATCAGCCCCACTGACCCTTACCTGGCTACAACGTCCTTTCAGATAGTTGGAGAGAGCAATAAGGTCCATCCTGAGCCTATTTCTCAAGGCTAAGCACCCCCAGCTCCTTCAGCTGCTCCTCGTAAGACTTGTGCCCCAGACCCTTTCCCAGCTCTGTTGCCCTTCTCTGGACACTTCTGTGAGGTTAACCTTGCCTTTATTCTGAAGTTATTCAAGAAATTTAAAGGATGATATAGAATTTATCTGAGAAATTTAAGGGATGTAGAGTACAACACAGCCCTGCTCATTCATTATTTCTGTCAATCTCCATGGAGGGCTTGGGGGGTGTCTTGAGCTAGACTTAAACTAAACATTGCCACTTTGGGTTTGCTGCAGTCATAAATGGAAATGAAAGCAGACAGAGTTTAAGTGGCCTTTAAATTGATAGGTTTTAGCCATTATTCTGGATTCTAAATGAATACAGGAACATTTTGTTGCTGCATTTTCTGAATAGTGGTACTCATTTTTAAATTAAATGTAAAATGAAATCATGACTTCACTTATAGTACTATTAATCATAGAATCATAGAATGGTTTGGGTTGGAAGGGACCTTAAGGATCATCTAGGTCCAACCCCCCATGCAGGGACAGCTTCCACTAGATCAGGTTGCTCAAAGCTTCACCCAACCTGGCCTTGAACATTTACAAGAATGGGGCAGTCACAGCTCCCTTCTATCTAATCTAAATCTACCTTTTTTTAATTTAAAGCTCTTATCCTTTGCCCTATTCTGCCTACACTTTGAATACCACTGTCATATTTATTTCCAATGAAAGTTAAACCTGTTCAGTCAGATGCTTCTCTAAGATCGAGAAATATTTTCTGCAGTGGATGCAATATCAGTATATACAAAATCTCCCCACTGATTTCTCTGTTGTTTTCCCCCCAGAATCCACTATGACATCTCCAGATCACCACAATAGAAGCTCTTAGTGACACTTTGAATAATTAGAATATTTTGGAATATTTAGAAAAATCAATCAATCACTTCTTAAATTTGACTCCCTGTGGCTTTTGCATCATCCCTAAATCTCTGTTTCAAATAGGGATTTGTTAAGAGTTGTTTTATCTCTGCCCACATATTCTAGGATGTTAGTGGTGGCATTTGGGGGACTTTTAGAGTAAAAATGTGTACAATTTCAGAAATAATATTTATACTTCATGAAAGATCCTTTATTTTCTATTTCTTTTCAAATGTCAAGTTCTGTGTAAAGTACAGTTTCATTGAAAATGTTTTGTAAAATTGTGTTCCCAATGACCTGAAGGTTTGTGACTGCTGCAAAACTGAAGGCAGATAAGCTACTGCCTCACACCTTGCAGTGGGAGTTAATAGCAATATAAGTGGGTGTGAAATAGTGTTTGAATAATGTCTTGGACCATTTTACACACTGGTACAAATGACTAAGTGAAATAAGCCTGAGAGCAACAGAGAACCAGGCTGTGATTAAAATGTTCAGGAGTTTTACTGTTGTGAGTGACCTTTCCCAGCTCCTGTTGTTCCATTTCACTGCTTCAAGGCATCTTTTCTATTCATCTTGTTGTGCTTTGTGCAGCTTCTCCTAAACTTTTGACCAGCTGCCAAATGTTTTTTATCCATTGCAAGACATGAAAATAATTCTCTGTTCCATTGAGATTCTCACAGTATGGAACCTAGTTTAACTTTTAAAGTCTCTAATAGGAGAAGAAAAAGTTTAGCTGTAAGATTTTCTGGAATCTAAATACATTCTCTGGATTTTACTCTCTTTCCATATGAAGTTTGAAAATCAGTATGTAATATAGTGTGATTCCTCTATAAACCTCATTCTTGTTTGCATTTTTAGAAGATTCAATACAAGAGGGTTTAATTTTGAGGTTTACTGAAGAAATCATGGCTATGTCTGTTCTTCTAAATCATATAAGCTGCTGTTTCCAGGTCAAGGGGTGTGTTTCATATGCTCTAAATATATATCTGAAATGAATCATTCTTATTCATTTAAAACAAACAAAACCCCCAAGCCTCCACTCTTCACTAAGCTGCTAAGTAGGGTTCTTAGAGATCCTGACATATTTTCACTCTCACTGAGGGCAGTGGTACACGAGTCTTTTCCAGAAGGGCTATGGACATGCTTTAGAACTCTACGGTACAGGATGATATCCAGAGCTAATCACTGATTCATCTCATATAAAAATGCTAATGTCTATGCAGAGCTGTAATTCACCAACATTATTTTTAAGAACTCATTTCTCCCTTTTGTCCCCTGTGCCTGGAAATTGTAGCTATGGCATTTGTGTTCTGTAGACAACTCCATTACTTACATTTCCATTTCTTGAATTACCTTATCTTTTCAAAGGCTGGCAGAAGCTCTTCAGATCCATAATTACATGCATTTGGATTTTCATAATTCAAGAATGTACCCCCTTACCCTTCACAGTGGTGGTTCTTCTGTCTTTCTTCCTTTCTATTTCTTCTAGGCAGTTACAGAATGATTCTAGGTGTGATGAAGAATTTGGTAGTTTTGATTCTTGCTGCTATTTTTTTTTCCTAAATTATATACATTTATATACTTATATGTATATATCAGTTTCCCTTTGGGAGATTTAATTTACATGTGTTCACAGCCTTGTGAATCTGGAATCTAGATAAAGTTACTAAGATAAAGCTGAAATTTAATAACGTTGTCAGTCTTCCTGTTACGCTCAGGACTTCTACTGACAGCATTTTAGTCTGATTTCATTCTACTTTTCTAGGTTTATTTTTTACACAGACGATCCATTTCTGTTAGATTAGTAATAATAAGCTGAAAACTCTCAGTGTGCCTAAATATTCCTTCAAAAAGTGAAGATTGTACAAATCTGTCTTTATCGGTTTAATGTATTGATTGCTAGTTAATATACTGTTCTTCAAAGGTGCATGGGGAAAACATACCAGTTGTACTGACAAAGTTTTAAGTTTTCTTTTCACGCTTGGCCTATGTGTCTTGGGTTTATGTACTTTGAAAAATGTTTTGCATACTAAAACCTGGTGTAAAACAGCTTTTCTTTATTTTTTGGATGGAATCCCGCCAGGTGATCCACCTTTCAATGCAGACTCTACTGCAGGTAACCTCAGCCCCCTTGTGTCCTATATGAGCCAGCATGCTTTGAGCTCCAAAATGTCCAGTCCTAACTTCTGCATAGGACTTTGAATATGAATTTAGCAACCCAGCTTTTTGAAAATTATTAAGATAATTATTATTTTAATATTTCTACAATGGTTCCTTAAAAAAGTTTCCTAACAAATATAGTCTAGTTTCTTTGAAATTAATAACTTTCATGTCCTTTCTGTCTCTTAATAGAATCTTCTCATCTCATAATCAGCCATTAGTCTTTCAAAAATTATATGCAAATCTAACTTGAAGTGTTTAAAGCCTCAGGAGCCACTGAAAGGCTTTTTCTTTTCTTTCACTAGACCTTTTGTGCACTATTCTTCCAAATGAAAATATAATAAATGCGTCTAAGGTTTTTCCATCATCCAAGAGATACATTTCACTAACATAAGTGCTTTACTGACTCAGGGCATGGATCTGTGATCTTATAGAAGTGAAGGACATTGGGGGAAGAGCCAGAAGGTTTGAAATAGGCCTTGCTAAGCTACTAGAAATACTTTGGGAACTCCACAGGACTCTCTCTTCAGCCCTGACATTGCACATTCTTTTAGCCATTTCTGGATATAGTGGAAAAATTTCCTATGAATGTACTCAGTAATGCTTTTTTGTGCTTGGATTAGGGGGTGCTCAGGATGTTTATGGGAGATGTCTGCTCAAGATCCAAGTAATGGCAAATGTAGCAGTTTGAGCCTGACTTAAATCAGCAGCAAACAGGTGGTTCTAGTTGGTGTAAACATCAGGTAAATGTTAGTTCTTGGTTGTCCCAGCACTACAGCACTACTTGCTATCAACGTGTCAGTCAGTCTTTTCCTGTAAAACCTCATTTTCTAAAGCAGATGGAAGTTTGATGCACTTACAAAATTGCAGGCCTGATGACGCGTGCAAATAAGGAGGAAAATTTCTGAATCTTTGAGTGCACCCAGCTATCAGTTAATGTGGCACCAAAGCCTGCCTTTTTGCCCATTGTTATCTGTGGATAGAAAACTGCTCACAGAAATAGAGGTCAGGTTGTAACCCTTTGAAAATGTCTCTCTATATAGCTCCTGATATCCTTAGTTAATCTCTTTAACCTTAAATTTGGCAAGTGCACTTTTTGTTATTTAATTTTTTATGATCTTTCCTTGCTTAAATCCTTATTATGTTTAGGAGGATAATATCCAGTAGATTGGGTAGAACTCAAGCAACTTTACAGTAATTAAAATGCAGATTTAGTTCTTCTACAGTGTAATAGCTTTGAAGCATACCAAGGTCTGCTGAGGGAATCTGTTTTGTTTGTGTATCCTAATAGAACATAATGACTGCTTTCAAGCCATTATATTCCATCATGTTAGTGACTCCATATGCTGAATATCTTTGTCAATGATATTTCTTTTCAAAAGATGTACCCTTAGTGATGTAGTAGTGTGTGTGTGTGTATATATATATATATATATATATATTACTTTTAAATCCAAAGGTCACCTCACTTTTTAAATAGCAATCATCTCTTATATGGAACTTTGAACTTAGGTCGTTTGTTGTTTTAATTTACACTGAAAATTCCAATTTAGTGGGGAAAAAAGCTTTCTCCTCATTTGAGAAAAAAAGTGAAAGTCAGCTAGAGCTTAGGGAATGATAAGGTCAGCTTGCCATCATTTCCTGCCTGCAGTTTGCCTGTCAGCTCCATGGGACCCTTTCACAGTCCATCTGTGTGTCCAGCCCAAGCTGAAGAACTCGCTGCTCCATATCGGAAATTAAACTACATCAGTAGCCAGTTGTTAACTAGATAACACCTACATGACTTCAACATGGAAAAGTGATATCTGGTGCCTTTATAGCTCCTTTGGTTTATCGTGCTCTAAAGAAGGCACAGGAGTGCCTTTCCTGAGCTTTACTTGTGATTTTGATTACTGATGCAAAGAGTGTAGAATGGAGGCAAGCAAAAAGAGAGAGCCTAAAGGACCAAGAATGTAATTAAGTGTTGAGACTGAATTTTTAAAGTAAAAATCAAGGTCTGAGATTATTTTGTTTGTTCTTTGTTTTCTACTCCGAGGAGTTTCATTAAAAAAAAAGTAAGTCTATCAATAAGATTCAGAGGCTGAGCGGGAGAGATCATGTTCAAATGATAAAGAACTAGTTCATAGAGCATTCTCCCCCTGTGAGTCTAATGTGCTCTGTGTGCAGGGCCACACCAGGAGGTGCAGGTGAGCAAAAGTCCTGTACTCACAAGAGACAACAGGCACTCCGCAGGCATGGCCCAACAGTGGATGCAATCTGGATTGCATTTTCAGCTTCTCGTAGGTCTTAGCCTTATATGAACAATACCTTCCCTATGATTATACAATAAGGAAACTATCCCCAGGCACAGGTGCTACTTTATGCTGCTCTGTTATCAATGCCAGCCCTGGGCTGTCCATGAGCAACTGTAACGTAGGTCATAAATCAGCACTTATATAGTTACAGGCTTAAATATAACACAAGAAGAACATTGTACCTGTCTATCTTTAGGCTCATTCCCAGCTCCATATTAACACAAGCTAGTGATGTCACAATCCTTGATGAAGGAACTGTCAGAGTGACTTTTCCTAGGCACTGATGTATCAGAAAAAATCAGGCTAAAGAGCACTTGTTAAGACACTGAGGCAGGAAATGTTGGGTCCACTTCCCCATCTGTCAGGACCTGGGGACTAGATAAAAGCTCCCCTTTGCTGCCCCACTTTCCTGTTACAGTCCCATTGGAAACACTGAGTGGGAAGAGTAGGGTTTATCTGTTCAGAGAGTGGAGTCTAAATGTCTAAAATGTAGAGACATTATCTTCTTCTGATGAAGGAAATGGGTGGCAGAGTGGAGTGGTCCTGGCCTGGGAATTTCTCTCTGGAATTCAGTCTTAAGACTGAGTTGCAATGTCTTGCAAACAGTCTGGGATTATGATTAAAATGCTGACAGATCCTTAACTTCAGCTGTGGGGCTGCTATAATGCACAGATCCTGTAAATTAGAGATATAAAGTATGTTTAAGTAGAACCAATATGTGTCTAGATATTCTATTGCTTTTAAAGCTTTTCTGTCCTGTTAATTTTGCTTTACAGTGTGACAGTGATAAATTGATGTCTACCATTTCCAACTGCCAGGTAGACTGTGTACACATTTATTAAGATTAATTAAAAAGTAACAAATTGTAAAGTAATAACATTAACAACTAGTGGAAAAAGTGTAGACGTTTTGACAGTCTTTTTGAATTTCATTAAAAGATGGTAGTGACAAAAACCCAAGAGACTATTTCTACTTTACTAAAGAAATAGGTCACAGATTCAATTACAGTCACTGAAGCATGGACTCAATCTATCATGGCAAATTAAGTACATTTTAGCAACCTACTTTCCTTTAAAAATTTTATAGACACTTTCACTGGAAGAAGAAAGACTATAGAAAAAGAAATTGCAAACTGAAGGCTTTTATTTTTTTTCCCTCTATTGCTACTGAGTGCTTGGGTTATTTACTGTAGGTGTAAGACACAGAAAAAATCATTGCCAAATGTCAAGATGTGTAATCATAATTTCTCTTCCCATTTTTTGTCTTTAATTAATGATATATCATTTGTTCTTTGACTAGAAAGCATGGCTCAGATTGAACCCACAGTGCTTTCATTAAAGGCTTTGTTCTCTCATTGAAATCAAAGGACCTATTTACTCAGAAAAATTCACTGCACAACCTTTATGCAATTTTGCCACAGATCCGTAGTGTAGAGTTGAAAATGTGTTGTGCTCCCAGTTCCAAATAAATAAATAAATGAAGACACATACAGCCTGTGGATATGGTTTAGCTGAGTGCAAATATTGGAATGATGAAGCACTCTTTTGCCCATAGCAGAATTGATTTCATGTTGACAACTGGAATTTATAAAGATCCTCTTTCAACAGAGTAGCAGTGGCCATGTTTGCTGCATTACTACAGCTGCAACAAAACAGCAGCAAACATAAGAACTGATGAGAGAGATGTAATTATTTCCTCTTTAAACATAACCCCAGATTCACTGTGGTACCCCTAGGAGATTTGTGCACTTTCATGTATAAGGGTATTCAGTTGGGCTTTAGATTGTAGAAGAATATTAGGATTTTTAATTTTAAAAAATATAAATCTATAACATTTGATCATGCAAAGAAATCTATGTCTGTCATACAAATTAAAACAAGTGATTTTGGTATATTGGTTAAAAATAACATAACACTTTCCAAGGCAATGCTGAATAAATGTGAGATCTTCTCAAAGTACATTGGGGACAAGAGGCTTTCCATTGCCAGACACACCTCTTTGTAACAAGGATTTTTACTTACTGCTCAACAAGTTTTGCTGCTTAAGTATTCAGGGCCAGATTCACCATTGCACTATTTCACTGTACCACAAGCAAAAAGCAAGGATAACACCAAGATAGACATGTGAATCAAGATTTTGTTATACTGATTTGCACAAAAGTAGAGCCACATATGTGTCTCATACTCTTTAACAGTTACAGTCTGACCACAATCAT
The DNA here is from genome assembly GCF_047495875.1 of Pithys albifrons albifrons. NCBI lineage: Eukaryota > Metazoa > Chordata > Aves > Passeriformes > Thamnophilidae > Pithys > Pithys albifrons. The sequence goes on along the minus strand of NC_092469.1, from coordinate 10,284,990 downwards.
AAGCTCAGGAAGGATGCTTCCAATGACAACCATAACTATATCAGCACAAATTGTGTAAGGCTGAAAAACACCCACTGCTCCATTAGTCATCAAATTCTGCTGTATTGCAAGTACCTCAGCAATCATGGGAATATTAGATGACAAAAAGCAGACCTGCTTTACTCTGTCAACGTTAATATACTTATTTTCTTGTCAAAATTACATTTCCCTTTCAAACGATTCCACTTGATTTCTATATTGAGTACAACATTTAAGTAACTCCTGTCCTGGGTTTTCACATACACTTGCTACAATCCATTATCCAGAGAGGACAAGTGATTGCAGTGCCAGCTAAAGCACTGATTAATGCTTTGTAGAAGATCCAAACCTACACAAAATTCTTCTTCTTTTGCTTATGTTCTAGACTTGGTACTCAACCCTATTTTTCATGAAGCTTCCTAGTTTATTTTTTTATGTAGTAAGTGTAATATTTGCTTTTTAGCAGTATTGCAAGTATTGGACAATATTAATGGTACTTAATAAAATTGAATACAGATATCTTTGAAAATAGAGCAAAATAATAAAATAGCAAAATTATAGGAAATATGAAAAGCAGGGTTAGATAATTGCACCTTAGGAAGAGTCTGTGAAAAAGGAAGGAATACTGTTCAAAAAGAGATTGGGAAAGAACTGTTGACTTAATCTGGGCGCAGTGTGGCTGCCCCTTTGTGCATTGGAGATTGGAAGGTGGAGGTAAATCTCCCATAGTGATAGGGGCAAGATGGGACACAGAGGGGACTGGAGCTTAGTCACTGTATAGGTGAGAAGAAGTAGAAAATGAGAGCAGAAAGACCACAAGAGAAAATTACTTCATTTACATACTAGAGAACTGTGAATTAATGAATATTTAAATAGTAATTTGAAAATTCTTGCACCAAAGAGTTATTTATGTATTAAACTTATTCCAAATGGAACCAAAAAGTTTAACATTTTTTCTAAAAAAATATTTTTTTGTACAAGAGGGAAAGTTTTAAAGTTCTTTATTTGTTTTACAGGCATCTGTTTTCTGTTGAAATGGCTGAATATGAATCACAGAATATTCTGAGCAGTAAGGGACACACAAGGGTCATTGAGTCCAACTCTTCAGTGAATGGCCCATATGGAGATAAAGGATTATGTCTGTTTTAAAACATTTCACTAATAAATGAATGTTTATAAAGGTATTTTAGTCTAATCACTGGTGCTTGCTAATTAAATAGACATTTCATATCAAGAATGTAAGATTCCCTCCAACGATCTGGTAAACTAGGAAGGAGTCAGATTTATCGGAACTTCTGGTAAAGTCACTCTACTTTTTGTAGTCTATCTACTTTATTATTGTTAAAAGTTACCTAGAACTGGGATATAGGGGATTTTGGGATGCTTTTATTTTAAGTGGGGAAAAGTGAATAGATTTTTTTCATAGATTATGGAGAACACCTCTAAAAATATTCTCTCTTCTAAACTGTCTTCTCTTGCTTTTTTGCATCTCATTTAAATAAGCTCATTTCACTGGAATAAAGAAACACCCAAATGTACTGCTTTAAGTTTTCCTGTTCTTATACATTGAGTTTCATTAGTTTTAACATGTAACTGTAAAGAATATATAAGATTTGGAAAAATAGCTTGACAAGAACCTCCGCTGTAATCTTGACTGATGACAAACGAAACATGCACATTTTGAGTCATAGTTAATAGCCTTGAGACTATTTACCTTCCTGTACTGTGCCTGAATCACAAGAACTGATGTCACCATGCCCCAGCTGACACCCAGCCTTTTATATAAAATAAGTCTTTTACTGCCACCTCTGAGGAATTATTGAAAATAGTAGAAAAGAAGGGGGAAAGCTACAACCTTCAAAAAAACACCAGTAAGAGCTGGAGACTATGAGAGCAAAAATGATTTTATAGTATCTTGTGTATCAGAAGAATCTTTGGGTGCTGCTTTTTATTCTAACATCTCCATCTGGGTTGGCTGCAGTTTCATATTCGTGTACAAGGTTAAATTGCTAACATCTAAAATACCATCTGGCAAGAAGCTCACTGAAGTTCAAACTTGCACCATGAGTATGTTCTTGTTTCTATATTCACAGTTGGAACAACTGAAGGAGAGGAATAGATTTGATGTTAAATCATTGGTAGAACATTCAAAAGTTGCTTGTGTGTAACAGTGATTGATGCACTGAGGTCTGATTGAGATGTGTATAACATGAAAATTCTATTTAATGATTGGGGGAAATCCATTTTGTTTGTTTTAAACAAGATTTGGAAAGGTATGTGGAATACTTGGAAAGAGACGAAACCTCCTTAAACAGTCAAGGTTCCCTTTAATCCCAGTCTGGTTGTAGGAAAAGGATTCCTCTCTGAATGGCTCAGCATCTGGACGGTGGGCTTGGTGTTGGTCATCAAGCCCATCATTTGGTGTAATTTCATGCGGTTGCATCAGGGTCTTTAGTGCAGTCTCTATAAGCATTATGCCTTAGGCATATGGTGAAATAGGAGCTCAGGAATCAGGGTTACTGGCCTGTTGTATATTGCAATCGTGTTTTTCAACTATCTGTCTAGAATTTGGAACACTTTTTACAGGAATTGCAACAGTGCCCTTTCTCAGAAGTCCCAAGAATTTTCTTTAGTCTTGTTTCCTGCTCTGTATACTATTCAGGATTTTAGCAGTGAGTGAGCAAATTCTGTTCAGTGAATTTTAGAAATGATTGCTTCTCCACATGAACCCCTGGTGCACTGAGAGACACAGGCATGTGGTTAATCCCAGGGAACAGCAAGATGCTTTAATCCTGGTACAAGTGCACAGCCAGTGCTGCTACTAGTGTGGGGAGTAAATACTTTTCACTTTAAGTGAACCTGAGAGAGATTCTTTCAAAATCTGACTCTTCAGTTCCTGATTTGTTTTCAATGCTAGGCTTGGGAAATGTGATTCCAAAGAGAAAATAAGGTTCAATGGATTACAAAGGAATTTGTCTTTTTTTTTTAAATGAGTCAATATTGTAAGTAAATAACACATACATATTCTTAATCAATGAACCCATAAATAAAGTTTTCATGTCACACTAGAATAATTGACTCATTCCTCGCTCCTGGAAGTCTGAAAATGAATTAGGTTTCAATAACATCAGTTTGCTGTCTCAGCTAAGCTAGTACTCTGAGCCATAAATAACTACATGGTTTAGCATAAATTTATTTATTTTACAATTTATAAAGTGCACTCATCACTAGGATTCTTGGCATGTCTACAAAGATAACAACGAAATAAGAACATATTGACTAGTTTCAACTGAGTGAACTCCTTCAACATGTCCTCAATAAAGGTGTATAAATCATCACCAACATCTCCAAGCAAAGGCATCAATAAACATATAAGCCTTGGACAGTGTCCTGAAAGTCAGTCAACTAGGGAGTCTATCAGATCATCAGGGAGCAATTTCCAGAGTTAAAAATTCTCTAGCAAAACCTCTTTGAGTCAGCCTCAGAATTTAAACCCATCAGGTGTTATTTTTAAACCAGCTGTTAGTGTTACACTGGTGGACTCCATGACTTTGGTGGTACACAAGGAGTGTGTCTTGCTCTAGCACAAGGCCAAGCAAGGCTGCAGGGCTGTGCAGCCCAACCTACACTGCACCCACAAATGAAGAAAATGCTTGGCTGAAATTGCTGTGTGGGAGCACACACTCCACGTTGGCTGATGCTCTGAACTTGAGGGAAGTTCAAGAAGAAATGAAGACAGCATCTTGTCTGGGGTTTGGTTGGAGGAGTAAAGGCAAGAGCTATCTGAGTCTACCTGAAAAAGACTGAGGAAACTTCGTCAGTTTAGTGTGTGTGTAGTTTCTTCCTGACTGCAAATAGAGCTGAGCCAAGTTCTGGGTGATTTGCAGTAAGTGAAGTTTGGAAGTGACTTGGTAGTTTATGTAACAATTTCTCACTCAGATTTTCTCTGAAAGGAAAAGTTGGAGCTGATTTTTCACTGAAAGGGTTTCTACTGTTAGGAACAAGATTCTTGGCAGATGATTTCACTTACCCCAAGATCCCAGCAAAGCTCTGACCAGTGCAACACAGGAGTGCTGATAGCCGGCAAGTGGATCCCCAGTGGATTGTGCTTAGTGTGTGACTGAGGTCTGGACACCACTAAATGCCACAGGCATTGGTATCACCAGCTCATCACTCAGTGCCTCACATGATCTGGGATGTATTATCTTTGTGTCTTTCACCCCCATCCATTTCTCTGTGCCGTTGTGGAGCTCTAGGACCTGTCCTGAGGGGTGTAGCGAGTGCAGTTGTCCCTGCCCAGCAGAGCAAAGTCCTGGTGCCACAGCAGGGACCGAGCCAAGCTACAGCTCCCTCTGCTCTGCTCCCCTGCAACACCCTTATCACAGCTAAACAGGAGCATCCCCAGGTGCCCCAAGAAAAGTTCCTGATGTCAGAGCAAAAGATTATTGTTAAATTACTAGACACAATTATTATCCACAAATGGAGGACATGTTTGCAGAAGATAATTTTTTCTGTGACTTTGCAATAACATTTGTAGTGATTTTATTTATGAATTGAAGCTGAGGATATACTGAAACATGGCAGGATTGTGAACCACCAGCATAAAAACCCCTAGGCTGGTGCCACCCAGCCTTGGCACTAGCCCATCCCTGGCCTCCACTGCACACTGCAGGCCCTAGCTCATTCTCTGAGAAGGAAGAAGTTTAGGTTGAAAGATTGTTACGTTTGCTTCTTAGACTACCTTCTGCCAAGGAAGTGGCTAATCCATCTTAATTACAATTACTTTTATTCGCAAAGCATGTGGAAAATTCACAGCAGCATAAAATAGTTCAGAAGACAGGGAAAAGAAGTAGTCTAAATCTGCCAACCTGTTCACCTGTTAGGATTGCACAGATGCTCCTAAAGGGAAGGAATAATGTGTAATTTGTGACATAACCTTGGAATTTAAAACTCTCCAGAGACCAATTATAGAGATTTGGGCCCTTAGATTGCTAGCAGCTTTCCGAGCTCCACCTGAGATGCTCCTCCTTTCAAAAGTCCTTGTGTACATCTCTAATTATTTTCCATAGAATAATAGACACAGTTTCTGTACCTCACTCATGCAATCAATGGCTTCTTCTAATGATAACCTGAAGATTATCACTGTATCATGGTTGAGAAATATCCCTAGCACCTTGGAATTACTTTTTCTGTGTTAAATCTACTGGTTCGATAACTCTTCAAAGCCCTTTCATGATACTCTTCACATGCAATATCTGCAAAAATAGCCACTGAGTTTCTGTTAAGGTCAGTTCTGTTTGTGGTCTGTTTCATGGTACCTTTTGAAGGTAACAGTCTTACTGATAATTTTTGCATCCAAACTATGGCAATCAAAATGTGGCCAACTGATAACAGGTTCACATTTATGACAGGAAGACTTCTGTAAAAGGTAGACTTAAGTCTTCCTTAGGTAACTGTCCACTTAGAGAACAACTCACAACACATGACCCACCTGAATATGCAAACCGTGTTCACCTCCAAAAAAAATTATTCATCAATAAGTAGGAGTCATGACGGCTCAAAACAGGCAGACAGGATAGAGGACAAGTTCTAAAAATCTTGCCTGTCTTCACAGCTCAGTTTCATCAAATATAAGAGGAAATGTAAATCTTTATTTGCTTTCTTCCACATTTGAAGAGGTAAGGTTAATAAATAGTTACTTTCCTTTCTATCAAAATTCTCAAGATAGGTCTACTTGCTTGCTCCCAGGATGATGTTTGTGTGTATGGGAGAGAAACATAATTAGGCTTTGAGTTCTGTACAACATAATCCGTGGCAAGTATGAATGACATGAAAGGCAGCAGAAATTGCCTGGGAGGAGGCTGTTTTTGTTTGTTTTGAAAAAAAGAGGTTGAAAAGATTCTGTCTGCAGCTGATGCAATCTGGCTGTGTTTGCTCTGAGCTAGAGGCACTTGTGCATCACAGTGAAGGCAATGGAAGGGCTGGGAAGAGGAGTGAAGGGGTAAATTCCACTTGCTGAAATATCTGCTTTTGAGCTCAGCTTTAATTGGATGTGATTTAGAAAACTGCTGGCATCACATGGGATATTGATACTCTCCTCTTATTCTCTATGCTGCCTGTCCCTGAAGGAGCTGTTACATTTCTTTTTGTGTTAAGGCTTCTCTTGCCCCTTCCTGTTTCAGTGAAAAAGCATTGAATGGTAAGATAAAAAACCCAAACATTAAAGACACCTCATTTTCCTTCCTAAGTGCAATGATAGTGTTTATCACATGCTTGTTTCATGCAAGCTGACACAGCACTCATCCACATGCCCTCAAATGATTACAACATCTTATATAATGAAGTCTGGTTTTCCTTTTGTCCCCTTGTTTTACCAAATATTGGGCAGCAAACGTCTTAGTTCTTCTTTTTCTTGTTGAGTCACCTGTTATTCACCCCTGGGCTAGCACGATTTGAATATGTGACCATCCTTTGCAGATATTAAAGCTGGCTTTTGCCTTGACTGAATTGCATAATGCAGCAATGGAAAATAGTCTGTGGTCAGTATCTTCGTCCCTCTTAGTCACTTTGGGGAATAACACCTCCTTATGTAAGGAAATTCAGAAAAAGTTCCACTATATTTTGTACTTTTCAATCAGATCTAATCACTACAGAAATAAATTTAGTTACTAAATCAAAGAGTGTTTTTGGCAGCTCAGATCTTAGTACTCCATCTTGTGGAAGAAGCCGAGAATGACACAAGTTACGTTACTCCAAAATGTACCATCCTGTGTACGTTTATCTAAGAACCCCAAAATTCCAAGATTTCATAGATTTTCTGTAGGCAACATCGTTTAATGTCTATTTTATTCTGAAAACTATATTCATGAAAATAATTCTCCTTTTGTGTAACATGACTATTGATATCTCTGTGTATTTAAGTTCATATTGAATTGACTTTTAAATAGATGATCACAGGGAGATCTGGGTTTTTTCCCTTCCCCCCCTTATTTGCCAAAAGAGTGTGAAAGTTCAAATGACAGAAGAATGGGCTCTTGTATAAAAGACAAAGCATTAAGTATTGGTCTGAAACTCTAAAATTAAAACATATATTATGTGGCTCATGACATACTATTTCCATTTTCTTTCTATTGAGGGTTTTGTGGCTGCAACAGGCATGGACTGAGATATCATCTGTTCTACCGGTGGACATGGTTTTGTTTAACTCCTTATCTTTCTGTAGTTCCACTGAGAAATGTTTGTTTCCAACAGGGACCTCTACTGAAAGCAGGAGAGCAGCTCTGCAGGGCTGGAGTTGTGCTGAGGGACAAATCCACTCTGATGGGACCAGTTGTCAATCAATGGTATCACACAGAAGTCTTATGTCTTCTCCTCAAGGAAATAAAGGGACATAATCATAAAGTAGTTTAAAAGCTTACCTTTTCTAGTGTTTTAAAGGAAGTGGAATATGTGCTTAATTCTTCTCCCACCAGAGCTCTAATGCCTCTGCTGTAATTGGTGTGCTAATGGCTCCAGTGGGGCTAGTTCTTTTTTAAAGACAGAATTATGTAATATACTATGTGACACAGTGCAGTTAAAAGATTCTAAAATCCTCTGGTTTAGTCAAACAATTTTCATAAGGGAAAGAACAAGACATCTCCCAAACCCAGTTATGTGTAACATAAGCACAACACTGACATCTGGTGTTTAGATGGAATTTAATCCTGGGCAAGGTTAGGTTAACAAGTGCTATTTAGGGCCGTCAGGTGTTCCCTCAGGGCCGGGGTACAGAGGTACCTACAGAGGCAGGTTGGTGCCTCAGTGGTCTTGATGATGGCCTTGTTGGCCTGGTGTCCTCGAGGGGCTGTACCTGGGAGTCACTGGAAAGGGAGATCCTTATGTTTGGAAATTTTGGCCTGCAAACCCCGAGCTACATAATAAAGGGAAGGAAATCTTGTAGCAAGATCTGGAGGTCCTCAGGATGATTCTGATGGCTATTTGGGGTAGAGTGGTCTGGAAGAGTTATTTCCAAAAGCAAGGCTCTCAACCAAGTAATTAAACAACAGATTTAGCTTAAAATGTATTTAAGGATATTTTCTCAATTTTTTTATTGAGCAGTTTTTTCTATAACGCCAATTTATAATTTTTACCATAATGTTTATTTAAGGCTTTATAATATCCTTTTTATTAAAGTGGCAGATTGACACATGCAATGTTAGTTCCTGACCCCTGTATCTTAAATAATACCTTCATGTATTTGCTGTATGTTTTAAAAGTGACAGGTGGGCATGATTAATTCTCAGTAGTCACATTTTGTGACATGTAATGTTAACATTTATTTTAGCGAAGCCAAAATCTTTTCTCATTTTGGAAATGATGTATGATTCTTGGGTGATTTTTGATTATGTTTTTCCTGAAACCCCTAAAAGAGAAAGTAAACCAGAGTGGAAAATGCAGTATATGAAGTGATGTGGGATCAGACTTGCTCAGGTAGCTGTGGAGAGAGTAGTCAGTTTTGTACTTTAACATATGGAATTTCTTCTCAGGTGTAGATGAACTATTCATCATTAAGGCTGTCATTGATAAGGTCCCAAGAGACAGAGCAGATGACATTTTCCTGTGAATTGGCTTCCAGGGCTGGTGCAGTCCAGAGAAGGTACAAACCTGTTTCTGCAAAGGGGTGTCACTCCAAGTCTGGACTGAGGTTCAGTAGGGATCTCCTTGCTCTGTGATTGAAACAGATGAGGCAATAAATGAAAAACTGCTGTTTATTTATTGCTTTCTCCAAAAGTTTGTTCTAGGATTCAGGCTCAGCCCACTGACAGGAAGTGAACAGCCACTCCATCCTCCCTGCCCTGAGCAGGGCAAGGCTGTCTGTGGCTGCCATTGAGTTACAAGGCAAACCTGAGCAGAAGACTCCTGTATGTCGGAGTCTATTAATGGCATTAGACAAGTGAGGGAATGGAACAGACACTGGAGGTGTGCGCTGGGGAGCAGCACATCTTCAGCAGTGCTACTTGGGTAGTCACTTTTTTCTCTATAAAGAGGCAAATGCAGAGAAATGTCTTAAGTGTCATAGGGTCATTCAGTTCATGGGACTGAGAAAGGCTAAAGATCTTTAGGCTACCACAAACCTTTCTAATAACAGAGGTCTTGTGGACTCACCTCGTCCACTCCCATGATGGACTTGATTGCATTCAATGTAAAAAAGCCAGAAAACACAAGAAGGAACAGCATTAAAGAAAGCAAAGCCTCCATGAGAAAGCATTTGAAAGTCTTCATGATTCACCTGGAAAGCTCACAATGAAGTACTTATACTTCTGAAAATTACTAATGAATATAAAAATATGGCAAATAAAGGGAAAGGATACATTCCTTTGAAGGGATTGATGAGGCAGTTGTGGATATGGCTCCTTCTCTGATTCTGCAGCCTATTTAGCTGAGTCTTCATTCATTTAGTGTTGAATCAGAAATCTATTTCTTCTTCTACATTTATAATAGCCACTAAGGACATAAAGGTTTTAGCTTAACTGCTGAGTTGGTTTTGTGGTTTTCCTTGATTTCCTGAGCATTTGCTTTGGGTTTTGGTGATTTTTGATTTTGCACTGGAAGCTCACCTAGAAATGAATGATGTTACTAATTTGCAAATGCATTTCAAAGTGCAAACTTGGGTGGGAGTGGTGGGTCTTACAGGGAGAATAGGTAGTCTAATTGTACTCCTGTCTCAAACAAGAATTCATATTCGTTGTATTCCGTAGTAATTCCAGCCCTTGCAAGACAAGGCCTTTCAAAGTTCCTCAGTGCACATCTGTGTGTAAAAAAGTCCTGGTTCTTGATCTCTCAGAAACTGGGGGAGGTAGGGGTGAAGAAGGTGGAAAGAGAGCCCCTATAGGTATCTTCTAGTAAAATAAACCTAAACATGCAGTAAAGGACAGAAAAAGACAGTATCTTTGCAGAAGACACACAATAAACCTATGTAAATTTGGCACATAAATTTGTGTCATCTTTAATTTGATTCAAATTTTCATGCCTTTTGTTGCTGGCCAGTGGAGAGGCTATGATCCATGTAAGGGGACTTCACAAAATGCTGAGACTTCATATCTCAAACCAAACCAAATGTTTTATGTACAACATACCTAATGAGCAACAGGTACCAGAGAACTCACACACTAGCACCAAAATATCAAAAATGGATGGCAAGAATTACAGAACTATATTCACAGCAAAAGACTCAGCAGGACAGTGCTGAGGATGGAAACACATTACAACTCTCTACAGTTTGAAACAAATAAAAGAGCTGAAGTAACAGCTTCAAAATTCTCAGAGTCATATAAGATATAGCTGCTGCTTTGGTGGTATTTTTGTGTATGTGTATAGGGGGGAAAGAGGAAAAAATAGAAAGTATGTAAGAAAGGGTGCTTGTGAAAGTACCCTTGTCTATCTCCTGTTTATAAATGTAGGAATTCCTCCTCAGTTTCTGTCAGCCACTCTATAGGTGGAGCCAGGGTAGAAATCTTATTCTTTTTTAAAAAATTTTTTGTTTTTTTTTTAGTCAATGTATCATCCTTACATTATTACATTACATTACATTACATTACATTACATTACATTACATTACATTACATTAGTAAGTGTTGTAATACTTGTACAAAAAGCCTTCAAGGGAATAAATCCTCTGAATTACTTTCCAAATGCTCTACTGGCATAATCTGAATCCATCTACTAATTCCATATGGGTGCCAAGATCCCCTGCAAGGACTTCCCCCTGTGTCCAAACCTGCAGGGATTTGCACACACTTAATATGCAAGTCAGCAGAGAGGCTTTGTGCAGCAGAGTCCCTGCTGGGAGATCTTCCCTTCCAAATCCAGAATTCCACTGGGGTGTCAGTATCTTTAAGCATCTGAATCTCTCTGGTGCATTAGGATGCTTTTATCACTTCATATGCAAATGATATGGAGGAAGGAAGGGGATCAATGTTTATTTTTTTTTGTTTCTTTTTAATCTCTCAGTGTCTTTCCCTTTGATTACAACAAAATGTTCTGGGATATGAGTTGAAAACACTGTAATACATAATTTTAAACACTGAAGAAAAATATTTTTCATCCATTTGTACACTAGGAAGATAAAGTGCCATTTGAAGTAATGGGTCACAATATCATTGTTATATAGGTGCATTACAGAAAACATCACTCTCATCAATGTGACAAGAAAAGGTAGTAACGATAGGTTTGGTTTCTGTATAATTCAGAGGCAACAAGTACTGTCTCTCTTTTCCCATCTGTGTACTCTAGAGTTGAAATTTAGGTGTTCAGGGACCAAAAAAGTTGTCAAAGGTAATGAGAGCTCTGCAGGCAAGCAAGTTTGTGTTAAAGGATGAATCACTCATCTGCAGAAGGAGTGGGCTGAGATGCTGATGACTCCTGTTTGAGAAGCAGCTGCCAGACTACTTTCAGTGTCTGAAAAGAGATATTTTTTGAATGCACACAACTAAGTTCCCAAATTCTCCAGGTTTTTTGTCTAGGATAAGATGACAGAGCAGATTTTTTTTTTATTCCCTTCTAAGGAAATGTTGAAGAAGGAATGTAAAAACACATGAACACAAGAGGGGACTTATTAGTACAAACAAGGACTGGCAGTGCAGTTAAACAAAAAAAGACAGAAATAAAGACAAGTATTAAATTATTTAACATGTTCTTTATTGATGTAGAAAGTTGCAACAGACTACTGGTAGGAATTGAGGAAGTGTAGAAAAATCTATGGATTTCTGGCTCTGATGGAGCGTTACTATGGAAAATTGACGTAAAGTTTTCTGTAAAACACTCAAAGTAACATTGGAATTGAAAAAGTCTATATTGAAGTACAGATGCAGAATGGATAGCCCCTGTAAAAACAGGGAAATGAATTCTTTATTATAATAGTTCAAGTTTTTTTAAAAATCATTATTGTTATCTAGTATACTACTGGTAGTATAATCCACAGTGGGAAATGGTATCAAAACTCTGTGCATGTGTGTGTGCATGTATGTCCTAATAAAGGTAAAGAACAGCTGTGGCTACAGCAAAGCTTGGAGTTCCTGTGGGATTTGCAGGAGTGTAGTGGTATTCTATAAAGATGAAGAGAGGAGGAGGTTGATACATTCTTTGCTGGTTTCATTTTATGGAGTAGAAATCAAAAGAAAACACAGGTAATTTAGGATAGAATCTGACAGCATTTCTTCAGGCAGATCTTGGCCTCCTCTTGGCCTCCTCATCTCCTTTCACTTATAAAACTGCAGAGACTCAGGCTGCTTCACAATCTTGTATCCCCAACACTCTGGGCTAATTCTGCTATATTCTGATCTGTTTAGGGTAAATATGGAAGAATGTTTGAGTTTTGGGAAAATAAATACTTTCTCAATATTTTAAATTAATTAATTTGCTCAACATCTGCTTCTTATAAATATTCCAGCAAATTAATTTATTGTCAGGAACATTTTGGTAAACAGTGAGCCTTAAGCAACTAGAACATCTCTATGGAAAGGTAGAATTCAAATGTACAATATTATTTATGCTAGAAATATAACTCTAGGATTTATGGTCATCCAGCTGGGAAAACGGTGTGTTTAATCTAAACAGCTCAGATATTGAGCTCTCATAATTCACAGGCCAAAAGAAAATAAAAAGAGCCTCTCTCACAAATGTTGCTCATCAGATCCATTGCATCTTGCAATATGGCAGGGGAACAGAGAGATCATGGAGCACTAAAATGCATATGACAGCTTTGTACGTATATGTATTTTATACTTCAGATGCATAAATACAGAATACATGTATGTATATTGCAATGCATTTACATTGCATATGGTTAGAATGAAAATTAAAAGAAAAAGACCTGTAATATAATATTGGTAATAACTGAAAGACTTCTGTTAATATCGTTCAACAATATTTAGTGTATTTATATATACTTTTTATTTTTTTGGAGCCTGGGGATTGAAAAGAAGCAACAAACCAGCTAAGTTGATTCATCTGCTGTACAGAGTCTAGTTTGAGATATCTCACTGCTATCCCTGCTCCTCTCTTTAAGGTGAAAGGCCTATTACACATTCAAACACTTCTCAGCTTACTATTTATATGCCTTTCCCTTATTTTTCACTCTAGCAGTACTCTGAGCAGTAGTTCATTCATTTTAATTTAATCCTGTTCTGTTCCTTGTATCCCTCTGTTTGTCACTTATTCAAGCTATATTTTGTGCTGCTCGTGCTCTGGCAACTATTGCAGTCATCCTGCAGAGATTGAACTGGTGAGCTGCTCGGTCTATGGCTCTGCACATTGGCTTCAATCACTGCCATGGGTCTTCCAGCTACAATTAGTAGCAACACTACTAAAACCTCTGGCAGGCAAGAGCCATTGCAAGACTTTTTTGGTGCTCACAGCAAAAAATGAGAAGCTGTGAGAAATGACAGTAAAAAGGGTGTAAAAATTAAGTGGTGTCAAATTTGAATCTGTCTTCTGTGATGAAATTGAAATCTACTTTTTCTTAGTCTTTTCAGAATACATATGTGACTGCAGAAGCACTGTTTGCAACTATTTTTTTACATTTATATTACTAAACTATCCTGCAACGAGTTTCTTCATTAATCTGCCTCCCCATTGTTCTGCATTTTTAAAGTAGAAATGCTAAATTCTTTTCCACTGTATGTAAATTATTTCCAGCTGCAATTGCTTTATTGTTGTTTTATTTTTTGTTTCCTCTATAGTTTACCTCAATTTAGTGACTATTACATGTTAATCTACTAATTTCAATATTTTAATATTTTATAGTACACGATGGAGTCTTTTTTTGGTTGAGTACATAAGGTACTTTTGCATAACGTAGAAGATCAATAAAAAAATAATTACAGACTATTTTCAGCTTATATTTCACAAATAAAACATTGATGCTCCCTTTTAAGTTGTCCATCACTCATCCAGCAGGTTTCACAGACAGTAACAGTTCGTCAGTAATTTCAAGAGGGGAAGATGTATGATGTTGTAAATATTTAAAATCAAATTTGAAAAAAAGGACAGAGATGAATGTGATCAGAGTAATACAATGCTGAAGGCAACATTTTCAAAGCAGCTTGGTAGGTATTGTTTTCCCTTGTAGATGGCAGTATTGAAAAGGAAGTTAAACTAGGTCTAGTGCAGAGAAGCAAGACTCCCTGCCTGAAACTCACACAAAGTTGGAGTCTGAAGAACAGGGTAACCAGTGCCAGATCCAGACAGGATGAATTCAACTGGGGCAGAGATCAGCATTTGTTAATTTTAGCCAAAGGTGGATTTTCTTAATTTAAAAAAAAATGGTGTAAAAGTTGAATATAGCTTCTCAAATGTAGCCCTGTGCACACAGTGCAGGAACTGTCTGCATTAAGGTGCATAATAGTTCAGTATAATTTTTGCTTAAGAATCATGAACCTGAAATATTATTTACAAACCCCACTGTAATTTCTGCTGCTTAAGAAAAAAATTAGTATCTTTGACTATATATTTCTCTGTTACATAGCACAGAGGATGTAATTTACAATTAGATTGTTAGAATTTTGCTCTCTGCTCTGCTTTAATTGCAAAGACACTGCCCTGTGGCCAGCCAGGGCTATTACACTGCCCGTTGCTGAACTCTGGGAAGGACCCTGAGGAACTTGATGCTTTTTAAGACAAACAGCAATTGCTGATAGGGCTATGGATTTGTTTTCTCTTGTATGGCAGTCTCGTGGTGAACACAAAAATTGAAGAGTAAATAACAAATTTATGTCTCTGAGCTCTCAAGTTACAGTTGGTGTCCTTCATTCACTGCCAGGAAGTGCCACAGCTGAAGGTCTTTGGCACTATTATAAATTGATGTTTTATTATTGAATGAAAAAAGGACAAAATTTAACACAATATATCTACTCAGCTTGAAGAAAAGGAGACTGAGGGGAGACCTCATCATTTGCAGCGTCCTTGAGAGGAAAAGTGGAGGGGCAGGCACTGATCTCTTCTTTGTGGGGGCCAGCGACAGGAGCCAAAGGAATGGCGTGAAGTTGTGTCAGGGGAGATTTAGGTTGGATATCAGGAAAAGGTTCATCCCCCAGAGGGTGGCTGGACACTGAACAGGCTCCCCAGGGATGTGGTCACAGCACCAAGACTGACAGAGCTCAAGTGTTTGGATGATACTCTGGGGCATGTGGTGAGACTCTTGGGGTGGTCCTGTGCAGTGCTAGGGGTTGGACTTGATGATTCCTTCCAACTCAGCATAATCTGTGAACTCAGAAGGTGTTTGTAGTCAACTAATTTAAAAACAGACTGTAACAGTGGCATCTGAAGCTTGTTCAGTCACACTTTGCAGTACCATACTGCAAAAACTGGCATGGCAGCAGCTTAAATGCTTACATTATACACTGAGCCAAACTAACAGTAAAAATAGATTGATTGTGATGTGCCTGGACTTCAGAAATATTGTAAGAAAAATGAACTAGGTATCACTGAAATAAAAATAAATTGAATATTTGCATCAGTCATGAGCAGTGGTAGTTATCAGGATCAATACAGGCCTTGTTTCTTGCTTTGTATTTTCTGCATTTCGGTGCTATAGGGATAAGACGAGGAGGTAACTCATGTTGGGAGGGTCCTCAGCAAGTTTCTGGTCCGACTCTGGCTCTGAGCAGGGTCAGCTGTGGGCTTAGATCTGGTTCCTCAGGGCTCAGTCCAGCTGGGGCTTGTAACCCCCAAGGATGGAGCCCGCACAGCCTCCCTGGGCAGCCCCTGCCCCATTGAGCTGCTGCTGCTCCCCTGCCAGGTCCTGTGGGCACCCAGTGCCCCTTCAGCAGAGCTGCTCCCCAGCTGGGCAGTGCCCAGCCAAAATTGCTTTTTAATAGTTACTTTTAATATTTTTTTCTGGAATTTAGAATGTCAAAGTTGTTTAGATTCTAGGCAAATATGTGCCAATTACCAGTTGGAAAAGATTTAGATTTAATTTTCTATTTGTACAAAATACAGATTATAAATTTTAAAATCTAGATTTTGTATTTGTTGGAATGCAACATAATCAAAATATTTTTAGGCTGACCCATCCTTTACACTTTCATTTAAAAATAAGAAATCCAAATAAAGTGTGTTCATCACTACTCTTTTGCTTTATTATTTGTCATATATTTTTAATACATAAGTGACATCTGATGTATTACTTAATCAAGAGAAAAAGAATTATACCTTGCACATAATCAGTTATTTTTGCCGTATCAAAAAAAAATTAGACTAACAGATGAGGAAAATAAATAAGATGAACTTTAAAAATGAAAATGCTTAGCCTTTGGAATTTTAGTTGACAGCTTTTGAAAATTAAATTATAAGTCAAGTACTGATAGGTTTGATATCTTCCTTGCAGCTTTGCCGATGATGTATTGCAGCTTTAATGGAATATCATTTATCATCTGATAATAACAAATGTAGTATTTCTGAGCTTGTCATCTCTTCTGTGATGACAAATAGTCCAACTTGTAGCAGTGATAATGGGATTTTATAATGATCTCTCCAAACTGACTCTGCTCTGGTGCAAGCTATTTTACTTTAAATCTCAAAATATCTATTTAAAGGTAGATTACAATAGTCAAGTACTTCAGACCTGCTTGTGTGTAAAAGCTTCTGTGCTACAAAAGTTGCATTTACTTCATTGATTTAAAAGTTTGGTCCATTGCATTTTGTTGGTTTTATAGTAAAAGTTGTCTAGATTTACTAAGCAGTGTGTTTATCACAATTTTCTTTGTAACAAGACTCATATGTATTAGTCCAGCAGCAGACTTGCTTTATACTGAGTGTTTGAGAAGAAATAATGTTATTTTGCTCAATGTTATTCTGAAAAAAAGTGGTCAGCTACCTCTTGAAATTCTATCAAATTATTTTTATTCATATAACTTTATACCTTAAAAAGAGTGTTGTTTTTTTTTCTTTGTTTTTTTTTTTTTTTTACTTGGCTGTATTGCTTTTGTCTTAAACCCTAAGTCATTTTCATTAGTGCAGTTGACTTCTGTAGTACAGATGCCTTGGTGCATCTGTCAAACCACTGGATTCTTTGAAAGCACCCTTACCTTTTCAGGGACTAATAGAGAGAGTTTTAATTTACATGAGCTTGGCAGTTAAACTGTTCTTCAGGAAAATAACTTAAAAAGGAGAAATAGTGAAGAAAATAGTTTTTGTTTTATGAGTTTAAAAATAACTAGAAAATCTACTTCTTGTACTCGTATCTATGAGGATACCAAAGTAATTTAAAGTACTCTAATATGCAGATATAAAATAAATATAACCTGGTTGCCATTAACTTTTAACAGAATTTTATCAGGTTTTCCAGATTTTTTGCCATTAAATAATTAAATAGGGCAATTTGTGTCATCAGAAATAGATTTTTCCAAGTACTCTTTCAGTCTGAATATCTCAGGTTTAGTTCTGTGTACTCTTGTCTTCCATGAACATCTATTCATACAAAGCTTATTTCAGAAACATGCATGAGAAGTTTAGGGATAGATTTGAACTTTGTTATAAAATGAAAAGTTGGCTTCCTTTTCTCCAACACAGTTTACTAAAATAAGGGAGCTGCTTCCAAGGTTACTATAATTCTCTGACCTCTCTCATCAGAGATAGTGTTCACCAAAATTATGTGCTGCTCAGTTACCACTTTTGTTGTGTGAGAATGTCCCACCAAGACTGGTCCCCCAAACCTCTGTTCTGGGAGCAGGAGACCTGTTGAAGAGCTCTGCTGGGTCCTGGGCAGAGCCCTTGCCCCAGCAGCCTTTCTAGAGCCCCAGCTGGCAGGGCCAAGCAGGAACCTCAACCACATTTTTGCCTGAGAGGGCCAGACTGATGAATTCCAGAATGGCACGGTGTGGACAGGTGAAAAATTACTTTGGAGACTTTGAGAGCATCACATGCACTCTGTGCATCCCAATGGCTGGCTGGAGCCCTGGTGAGGATTCACAAGTCAGGACCTTTCTCTGTGGCAGCTACTGTAATATTAATGGCTCTAACATTGTCATCAAAGCATCTAAGTGGAACACTGCTTAGTGTGCAGCACTTTGGATTTTGCATCCACATACTCTCACAACTATGGAGCAATGCACATTTTATGCAAGCTGAATTAGGACCTAAGCTAACCTACAACCACAGCAAAACATATCCCTGTTGTGCTTTATAATCTGCACTGTTTTCCTGTTAGCATTTCCAGGTAACATTAAATCTTAAACAAAATTAATCCCAGATACCCCTTTTTATTATTCCTTTTATTTATGAAAAGGTGCAGAAGTTTCCAAAGGGAGGCTGTGTAATCAAGGATTCACAGAAAACAGTCTGCTGAAATATGAACAGTAAATTTTTTTATTTCTCCAATTACAGTAAGAAGCAAGACATTTAAGCATCTTTAGCAATTTCTTTCAAGTCTTATACCCTGTCCTTGGGAAAATGAAGTACAAATAATTCTATGCCTACTCAATATTCTGTATCTGACTATACAATATTCTGTGTCCAAGGGACCAAGTAATGGATAATATGCATAATATCAAATACTCAGTATATTCAGCTAAACAAAACACACTGATAAACCGTATCCATGTTTTAATGTAAACTGAAAAAAAATTCAAATTGTAAACCCAAGTATGTAATGAAAGAGATATCTACTGATGACAAAGTCATAGAGAGAAAAATGTCACTTAAAAATAGAGTTTGAATATTTTACCCAAACTTCATAAAGTCAGAATAAGACCATACTTAGAAATGAGGTGGAGAATTGGGCAAATACCCTTCCACTCTTTCCTTCAAGTATACCCAAAAAATAGCACATCATATTTTCCTTTTAACATCTAAGTAGTGACATAAAATCTGAAGACTAGGGGAATTGACTTGAAGATAAAAGATAAAAACAGCTCAAAGTGTAGTGCTTGCCCAAGCAGTGATAGAGAGGGTGTGATAACCATCTACAAGTGTATGAGAAGTGTTAACACCAAGGCAGGAGAGGAATTGCCCGGTAAGTGAAGGTATAGCTAGAAGTTACAGGAAGATATTAGAAAAGGTAAAGTTTTGGTTGATTATCAGCAAGAAGTTTCTGACAGTGTTATACATCAGTTGTGGGAAAGTGCCTGAAATGACCTCCCTTGGGATGTGGTTTGCTGGAGTGAACAATCCACAAGATGATGTAGGAATAATCCTGCACTTGTGGTCAGGCACTGGGCCAAAAACTGATACAGGTTTCTCGACACCTTTGAGTTCTTTGACTTTTTAATTCAAAATGTAATTCGTGCTGGTGGAAAGAAAACCACACAATTTTATATCCACACGAGTAGTTCTGTTATCTAAGAACAGATCTATCGACTGGTGCACAATGCTCCAGATGAGTAGCAGTGCCCAGAGTTTCCTGCCAGGCTACAGCTTTGAAACAAATGACTGATGTCCACTGCTAATCATTCACCTTCTGTCAGTTCAATTGCACATTCCTCTTTTAATGTGATCTAACCCCTGCAGCAACCAAGATAGTGTACATCACTGCTGCAGTCAGGCTTCCATTCATCACCAGCAGAAAAAAGCCACCACTTCCTCCTCTTCTCCATATCTATATATAAAATATAGTCTTTGGTATTTAGTCTTTGGGTTGTTGCTGTGTAGACTAAACATTGATGGGAGTATTACAGTGCAGTGTAATTGCACTTGTAATTCTGTTGACTCCACTGGCATTCTGATGTATGCCAGTTGGGAACCTGGCCTGAAAACCTGGTATTCATTTACTCATCCAATGGGGGACAAATGTAAATACAAATTTTTTAGAAGCAAACATATAGGAATAAAAGCAAAAAAGGAAGCAGAGAAAAGCAACACCAAAACTGGCGGTAACATACTAATTTCTCCCCTACACAGTCACTATCACATCCATATTTAGTATAATATTTTCTGTAAACATTTGACAAAATCTAATGACCTCAAAATCTAAGTTCTGATTCCTGCTGTCAAATAATTTCACCTAAGCAATGCAGGAAAATGGAACTGAAATCTTAATTTCTGCATACTTTTCTAGCAAAATCAGAAAATCATAGGTAGGAGGTAGTAGCTCAACTTTCTTTAAAGTAACTCAACCCTTGACTGTTCTTTAGAAAATCTTTTTTATCTTCTATGTTTGTTTTGTTCCATCTTGTGTTCAGTGGATAAGATCTCCACAGTGGGTAATTTTGAAATCTGCAAGCTGGTTTTTTTATGACGTATTGTTCATAATAATTGCTTGGGTTAATGAAAAAATATATTAAACTTATTGGACTTACAAGGCTGAACGTGGTTTAAGAGCAATAATTGCTTTACACCTTTAAGGGTAAATATTGCAACAATTTAATATCCATAGCCACAAAATCATGATGTTCCACATTGCAGATTTGGCTTTTTCCCCTGTTGAAATGAGCTCTTCTGAATGTAGCCTTTGACCAAGCGTACTCAACTCTTCTCTTTTAACTTTGTGAGATGCCTCCTAGAGCTTAACTGTCTGTTAAGAAATTATAGGATAACTTAATAAAAATTAAATGGCAGATTTGTGTATGTGACAGGCTCTGTGAAGGATTATGTCTTAAACTGCAATTTTCAATTTGACACACTCTATTAAACACAAAATTGAATGTCATATGTAATGGTCATATGATTACATTTTACTATTAAAATTATCTTTGTGAGAGAAAATTAGATTTCTTTTTACTGAAATGTATACAAAATTAAATACCAGCTGGCTTGATTAAAATAAGTATATGTGATAGTCTTTCCTTACCTTGTCAAAGAGATGATTTTCTATGCATACAGATGCTTAGAGATGGTGAATAATGGCAGGAATCATTAATAAATAATAATATCACTTAAACCACTGTTGTCTTAATGCCCATTTTATCAGGTTTTTTATTTCAAAAATTCAATATAGTTTTCCTTATGAGGTGATTGTATATACAACTTTCCTCCTATGAGTTGCAGATTTCTATTTAAGATACTTCTCCACAAAACAGTATTTATGTTGCGGGGTAGTAGAACAATTTGTAATATTGGCCCAAGCAGGAAACAAATTATATTACATGATTGATTATGCAATTTAAGAATCAAATATGCAAAAAATGTTTGCCTGCTGACAATTCATGAGTCATCCATAGACAGAAAATAGTAACAGGGGCAAGTTTGATAAGAGGATAATACATTTACAATGTACAAGAAAACTACGAGTGGGAAACACAGTGCTGGTTTTCCAGAAGGGTTGTCTCAAACTGCTTCTCTGTGTTGTCTGGTTAACTGCAGAGTAGCTGTGTCCACCCTGACTTGCTGTGGGCATCTTCCAAGTTAAATACACTTCTTTTTCCTTTAGAGACCCTTCTGTACTTAGGGGGCTGGAGGGTTGCTGAGTACTTGGGGCTGCAGTCTGGGCTAAGACTCGGTGGAGCATTTTGCCTTTAACATGCAAAGGATGTGCACTGAGGCTGTTTCATTGTCTGTAGCTACACTTGACCCAACTTGCAGAAGGGGGAACATGGTTTGTGATGTTTGGTTTGGGCATTTTTGTTTGTGGTTTGTGTTTGGGTTTTTTTAGTATATTGTTACCTAGTATGAGATCAAAAATGTTTTCCAATGCAAATCTTCACAGCTGGTTTGCTGTACCAGATCTGGATGAGAGACACCTAGAGCTGGGCTGGGAAGGCAGAACATGCATCAGATCTTTCTGTACTTGCAGGTGCTGCTTTGCCTGGGTTTACATTTCCTATTCTAGTAAATGTCCTAGTACGCTTGAGAAAGAGAGGTCCAGTTTTGTGCTTAACTGCTGCTTTCCACTGTTGCCCTCCCTGAGCTAATTTCTGAATGAGGTTTCAGTAGTACTGTGGGAGTGAGGTGGGTGAGAGAGTGATTTTACGTCATTTCTAATCCTTTCTAACTTCACTTCAAAGTTCTGCTGGGAATTTTCCTTGTTCCTGTGTCAATGTCTCTGTTTATTTGTGGACTTTGTGAGTCTCTCTAGTCAATGTAAAAAAGTGCTATAATTCTCTGAATTAACAGGAGATGGTGTAATCAAGTGACAACGATTCTTTCATTGTTGCTTTTTGTCGCAGGGTATTTGTTGTTTGGGTTTTGGTTTTGCTTTAAGAAACCAATTTAAAAGAAACTGCAGAAGAGAATGGCAAATTAAAGGAGTTCTTTTGTGGGGCATAAGGGGAAACTTTACCACTCCTCATTAAAACAGTAATAATGACTAGAGAATGAACTATGGATTCCTTTTACCTTTTCATACTATTCACTGATCATACTGTAAAAAGCCATAACATAGACTCTGTATTAAATACAGTTAAATCTCTGATTTCTATGCATGTACACCTGAAACAAAGTCACAGGGCACAGAAGTCCAGGTTTCATGTGTCAGAGAGCAGAACTTTCCAGGTAGATGATGCTGGTACTGCATCAAGCATACAATATTTTTATTATTTGCATGAATCATGCCTATGATTCTCTGCTACCTGCAGGCTACATATTCCTAGCAGATATGTGCATTCAGAGGATTCATAAAGTACATTTGAGCAAACAAGCTACCTACTGTTCCTGTTCATCATGTCCCTTATCTTAATAAATAATGAAGGTGCCATGGGCTGACAATGAAATATTTTGAAAATAGTTTTAATGTATAGCTGGCAGAGGACCTGTTGGGCATTGATAAATTACACAAACAGAGAGGATGAAAAATCTCTAAAATATTAATGGTCTGCTTTGTAGTCATTAAAGGAGAATATACCTGTGTCTTACGTAAGGTGTTATGCTGCCTGTGCAAAGCCAAAGGGACTGTTTGCTGCTGCAGGGTTCGTTTACTGGGGGCAGGGCTCGTTGCCTTTGGTACTGCCAGTAGTGTGGACAGTCCAAGGGGTGTGGAAAACAGTGCCTGAAGATTCATCTGCAATTACTGTGGCATGGGGTCCACAAGGTAAAACTGTCCCCATAATGAAGAGGTGTTGAAGTGGCCCTTGGCTTGTGAGAAGAGGGGTGAATTTATAAGGATATTAATGTGCTCAGGGCCCCATTAGGCTCTGGGTGCTTGGGTTGCTCTTTGCTAATGGCTTTTGGATTGCACTGCCTGCAGGGGAAGTGTATGTGGGGATATAGAAAGTATGGGGAGCTTCATGGAACGTGCTGTCCCCTGAGGAAACAGGGTCCTGTTGTGGTGATTAAGAGAAAGGATGGGATCACAGCCCTTCCTCCTCATCTTCTATGGCCAGGAGCTCTGTCTTTTCCCTTTTCCCTATAATTAACATATTCTTACTGAGTGAAAGCTTCTCTCATACTCTTGTCTACATTTGGAGCAAGAGCTAAATACTGCCATTATACCCCAGGGGATACTTTCTATAAATCTGTTGTCCAGTGTTATTTTAACACCATTAAACATCCAGTTACATACTTCCAGGAAGCTCTTTCATGCAGTGATTTGGCAATGTTATCACTCTTTTAGAAACACTGGTTTTGAGAGGAACTTTCCCTCGACATGGTGGATGTTTTGATCTGCATATTTCATTATCCCTCAGATGTAACTGTCTGCAGCAAAGGTCTACTTGAATTTAGTAAATCAGAATTTCTGTAGTGCCTATGTAGCGCAAAAAAAAGCAAAACCAAAACAACTTTGAGATTTGAAAATTTTTGAGTAGAACATATTTTGACTTAAAAATAGGTAATGAGGCAATGAATTAAAATGGGAATAGCAGCATGATTTCAGCTTATTTGTGATAATGGTTTTATTTTATTTCTGGATAATTCTGAAATGGAATTAAAGCTACAAATGTTAGTTTTAGTGAGAAGGATAAGCACATGTATAAATAAGAGGAGTGAAAAATCCCTAAAGAGTTCAATTTTTGTGGCAACCATACTGCAAAACAAAAAATACTGCCTTAGCTGGGCTATAAATGCAAAGGAGGGATTTCGACTGGTGTTTGAGACAACACGAGCCCCAGCTGCTGGCAGGCTGTGCCCCTCTGCAGCCCTCCTGTCCCCTGAGAGCCATCCATCACAGAGCATCTGCCCTGAGTGACAAGATAACAAGTGTCAGTTGTCTGTCCATTCCATGCAGTTCAGAGCACTAAACACTTCTAAAAAGTTTTGTGGTTTGGGTTACATCACAGCAGACCATTTCCGTTCAGAGGGCAGTGTTGCATTTAGCTGCAAAATGTGAATAACTGAGAGTTGAAGTACAAGTACAATTTTTATTTTTTTCCAAACTTGTTTGCTATGTCCTAAATTATGTTCTATTGCTTACTAACAACTCAAGAGAACATATTCTTTATTAAAATTATCTGTTTAAAAACAAAATCTCTGTAGTTATCTTAGCTTCAAAGCTCAGCTAATAGCTTTAGTCACTTTCCACTCTTCTCATTACGCAGCCTGAATTTAATTTCAATAAGAAACTCACAGATGTGTAATCCATAGCATGAGCTAATATTTTGTATGCAAGTATGCCCTGTGTTATCTCTGATATTGAATTATTAGACTATGGAGCATAATTATCTGTGCAGGAAAATTCTTATTTAATTTCATTGAAAATTATGTAAAGATTTTCCATACATCATTCACTAACCTTACAGCTGGATTAACATGATGGACTATCAAGACTTCTTTAGGGACATAATGCACTGCTGGGTCAATAGTCCATGAACAAAGAAGGATTTACACAATAATCTATAATGGCTCTTTAGGAGCTGTTATGGTCTATCAGGATAAAAATCTGGTAGATAATACTTATAAAGTGCATTGTGGAAAGCAAGCATTCGACTGCTTAAATTCTAGCTTTTTAAGGTCAAATTAGATTTTTTTTAACATTTTGAATGCAAGTTAATGCGTGAGAAGATTTAAGTCCACTTGCTTAATTATGTGCTATGTAATGAAAATGAAATTCATTGCAATACACAGCAGGCTTATGAAAAAAATTGAAAGTACATTTTTTAAGCTATCAATACTCTGTTTAGAAAGTAATTTACAATGACTAATTTCTGCCATTCTCTCTGCCTTAGTGGCCAGTGAATTTCAGAAAGTGAACACAGCAACCTGAAGGGTACGGGAGCTCCCAAGAGCAGCATCTCGGCCCTGCAGCAGATTTGGTGTTCCCACACGCCGCTGGCTGCACTGCCACTGTTTTCCTCTGACATTGTCCCAGGTGAGGGGTCCCTAGAAAGCACTTTATATCCTCAGGAGACGATCATGCAGAAAAATACTTATTTCAACTTTTCTCAATCTAATTATGTTCTCTAGTCTCATGTTAAAAAAAATGTGGGTTTTTGGTAATTTTTCTTTCAAGCTCTCACAGTGTAGGATGACACCACAAGCGTTGTATTTCACTCGCAGCAAAAGAGAAGGGAGGATTTTATTTGTTTTGTGTATTTTCGTGTGACTAGAATAGCATCTCTTAGTGTTCTTATGTATAACGCTGCTTTTTGGTGTCCAGACTGAAGGTATATGTTAGGAATTTAAAGCGTTCGCGGTCCCTGGGGAGCGCCGCGCGGGCCTCAGGAAGGTGCGGCAGGTCCGCCCCAGCCCTGGCGGCGCCGAGCGGAGCGTGCTCAGCAGGGGGCAGCAGAGCTGCAGCAGCAGCGCCCGGGCCCGAGTGTTGACATGGCACTGGTCAACTGGGTAATTTTTGATATTGTCCTGACACATAAACACCTAGAGTCAGGTTTTCAAAGGTTATTTGCACACTAAAAGAGGAATTAGCAAAATGAACTTACATGCCAAAAGTAATTTTGAATATTCTAAAAGGACTATAATCCTATGAAAAAGTTGATTTTTTTTAGAAAAAGCTCCTTCTGTCATCAGTGTGAGAATAGAAATTAATGCATATTCAAAATAACTGAGCCAAAGTGACTCCTGAGAAAGTGCAGACAATAAAATTTAAAATAATGTAATTATGAGAAAGTGCAGCATTTTTCGCTTGCATCAGGCCACCTCATTATACACGCCCACCCCCCCACCCCCCCCACCCCGTTTTTTTTTATATTTAATATTTACTTACAGCATAATACCTAAAATACTGATGTTCATACAAAGAGTAACTGTGGTGCATAATATATTGTTGTATTTGCTATTGTGCAATTTACTTTTAAGTCATTACTCTGCCTTGTACATAAAAAGTCAGGAAATTATCAGAGTTTATTCCATTGACTTTCCCACACCTTGAGAAATAGCCCATTTGTATTATCACAGCTTGATATATTTCCCATTTACTGAGCTTCTTTGGCAAGCTGGCATTTTAATTTAATTATACTTTTTTGCTAATGGTCTTTATTTTTCAGTGTCTCTGTAGTAAAATGCCTTTAAGGTCTGGGATTTTTTTTTGTTTTCTTTTTTCCCTCCCTTTGGCATGCTCTAGTGTAAATTTATAAACTGACAAAATTCGGTGTAAAATTCAAAGAGGTGAAATTGAGGAATCTGTTAAGAAATCCTGCGCTTAAATGATTAAGTATTTCTTCACTTTGAGAATGTGATTTCTTTATATATTTAGTATTGTACACCCTTAATTAGGACATGCAATGCAAAGACAACATAGCATGCATAACACAGACATTTAGTAGTTTTCATGCACTTTCATCTCTATTGTCTAAAAACCTTGTTTTGGGTCTCAGTCTCAGACCAATGAACTCAATGAGAGCTTTGCTGCACTTTTTGTTTGTGGATAGATTCTCAATCCTTAATGTATATCCTTGATGTAAATTAAAGCTACTGTTGAGAATTAAATACATATAGTTATAAAAATGCTTTACTTATGTAATTGGTATGGATGTAAAATTTCATTTTAATATGTAAGTTCACTGGTTTTAACTCTGTAGCCCTTTTTGTAACTTCTCTTAGCCCCTTGTCTTCAGAAAAGGTGGTACAAACACACACTGCTAATCCTTTTAGCATCCTCATGTTTGCACCGTCACCTTCCTAAGAGCCTGCAGGAACTGCTGGATCTCTTTTCCTGGAACATTAACAGAAGTTTGTGGTGTGATCTGTGACTGTTTGCTTTGGCACCTCCTAGGAGCCAGAGAAGAGGGTAGGAATTTTTCAGTGGCGGGGACATTGCACACTGGGGTGTGAATTAGGAGATCAAAACACAGCTAAACAAATGGGACCCAGGCTATAGGGATGGTGGAAAACCAGGAGTGGACATAGCACACCTAAGCTCGCCACAGCTCAACTGAGGCACTAAAAACATTCCACGGAGGGGAAAGCTGTGGTATGGAGAAAAATGTGCTGAAAACCTGGCACTTTTTTGAATTAGCACCTTATGTAAATGAAAGCTAGTGACACCAGGCCATTTTCTCTAAACTTGCACCCCAGTTTCAATTTTAGCTCTATTTCTTCTATTTAAAAGGAAAAAAACCCAACAACCCCAAAACTCAGAAAAGGCCACACAAATTAATTCAGGACCTTGAAAACAAATGTATAGTGAGAATTAGGGAATTCAATGTATTTAAATCCCCTAAGAGAGTGCTAAAAATGGACAATTTAATCACAGGAGGGAAAAGGAAACAAAGATAAAAGCATCCTTTAGCCAAGTGACAGTACTAAAGAAGTTTGTGTGTTAAAGAAACTTGAATCAAAAATAATATACACACCTAATATCGATTAATTAACCACTATACAATTTAAATTGGTGTTTTCAAATGCTAATTCTCCATCATTTGAAATCAAGAGTGGACATCTACCAGCTAGATGGTGTGCAGGCTGCAGAGCCTCTGCTGTGCTTGTCCATGACGTGCTGTTTTTCAGCCTAGCTCTTTAATCTGCTTGTACTTGTGACCATCCACAATGTATGAAGCTTTAATAGAAAACTATTCTGTGAAGCCTCTTTCCGTCATGAGAACAAGAGCAGTAGATAATAACCTCTCATTTTACAACTTCCTGTGTAAATGTTGGCTTGACAATTAGCATTTTCAAAGACTTAAGGGCAACCTTCAAAGACAACCATCAACAAACAGAAGGTTGATTGTCAAACCAAGAATCGGGATTAATGGCAGAGCATTAACCATGTGGCAAAGTCTCTCTTGAGTGTTTATTTGGTGCCATTTTCTGTCCTCCCTAATGCTGATGCAATAAGAGGATGTCAGCTCAAATATTGCCAAAGTTAGCTTTGAAGAATATATTTACAAATTCTACATTTGTGTAGTATTGACCCAGAGCACTGGGAACCTGTTGGTGCTCCCTGCACTAGGAGGGACTGAAATGTAAATGCCACAGCAGAGCTCTGCCCCTGGCAGAGGGCAGCTGCCTCCTGCACCCAGAGCTCCAGGCAGCATTGACGGGATCTGACAGATCTTGGGCTTTGGCACACAGCCCTGCCTTGGCCTCTCGCTGACAGCTGGCTCTGTTTGGAAGCGGTTAGAAGAAAATGTAAAGAATGGGTTTTGTCACACTTCTTCAAAGTTTTCATCATACTTCCTTTGTCAAAGTTCAGTGTACATAGCTGGCTGCAAGTTGAAATGTTGACCAGATTGTTGCTTCTGCTGCTGCTCTGAGCAGGAATGAGGGCTTGGTGGTTGAGCCTGGAGCGAGAGGCACTCGGTTTTTGTCTGTTGTGGGGGCTCTGGAGGGCACCATAACAGTGACTTGGTTTGTTTAAATCTGAGTAGGGAAAACCATGTTAACATATCCATCGTGATGGATGTTCATAAGGACAGGAATAAATCAATTAACTAAATGGATTGTATAGTTCATAGAAAGCACCTTACAATGCTCTTCTCTCATGCAGGAGAACAGAGGCCTTTTTGAAAGGACTATCCAGAACTGGTGATATATATATTTAAATAATTCTTTTGCTCACACAAAACTGAGAAGTGGAAGTTACATGCAACGGGAGGAGAACAATGAGAGGGACGTCTTGACTGCATATTTCAGAATAAAGTTGGAGTAGAGCAAAACCAGAAGGCTCTAGCCTTTACTCACACTGTGCCCTTAAGGCCTGGCATATGGTTGTATCTTTGCAAGAAAAATAATTTTTATTCTTCCATAGAAAATAAACAAGTCTTTTTGTTGTGTGTTTTGTTGGGGTGTTTTTGGTTTTGGGGTTGTTTTTTTTTTTTAAATCCACAAGTGACTTTCTATTTCCTTTCTGTTTCATAGTGTTCTGCATCCATTTTTTTTTTTTTTTTGGTTTTGCTTGGAGATTTTCATGGCACTGGATATGAAATAATTTGTTATACAAATGTTACTATTCCCAGTCCTTTACAATGAGCAGGGACAGATGCAACTGTTGCCAGGCGGAATCTTTTCTGAACATAACTCTTGCATTCAGTTCAGATTCCCTATAACATCTCACACAAATGCAGTGTAGTTTAGAGAGCTTTTACCCATTAATTGTATTCCATTTTATTAGATAGTATCTCCATAAGTCATCAAAAGTGAGGCAGGAGAAATTAAAAAAATGTTTTCGATCAACTTTACATCTGAAAGTAAACAGTCTTAGTAATTTGTTGCATTGACAGGATTAAAACTTGTGAGCAAAGTCTGTCCAGCTGTGATTCCCAGGGAGGACTGTTCCGTAAAGCAGCAGTGTGGAAACAGGCACTGCCATTTACCCTGGTGAGTTTAGTTTTGGAAACAGCCTATTGGTTCTCAGAAATTCATCCAAATGCATTGAAGCAGGCTGATAGTTTAAATCTCCTAAATGTTTTGAGGGGAAGGCTAAAGATTTTTAAAATTTAATGCAAATGAAGAGCTATTGGAATTAATGTAAAGGAGGAGTTGTAAAACTTTTAAAAACACTAAGGATGGAGTAGTTGTAATTTTATACAAGTGGAAGGAGAGAAAGGAGTGACTGCAGCAGCTGAACATGAGCTGAAGTTCACTGCTTCAAAGTTGACAAAAAAGATACTTCAAAAATTTCTGAGAAGAACGTAGTAAAATTGGAGATGCTTAAGAGAAGAGCCAAAAGAAGGATTCAAGATCTAGGCTACCAGTGTTACATGAGAAGCTAAGTCTGTTGGGCTTATGGGAGAAAAGGTTAACTAGTGACTTGATCAGTGTGTATAATTATCTTCCTAGGAACAAGGTTTCACATTCAGAAGGGCTACTTTAATAAGGAGAAGGGGTAAGAAGGCAAAATGGCTAGGAGTTAATGCTAGGAAAAATTGGATGCATGTTTCAATAGGAATGTTAATTTGTCATTGGAACACCCTTGTATGTGGCAATTTTCCATTGCCATTAACTCAAGATGAAACAAAGCAGAACAATTTTAGAGGGATGCAAATTTTGGTAGTAGAATAGTGCAAAACACTAGGAATTGAGGTAAATAAGCAAAATATCTTTACAATTTTAAAACCAACCAGTTTTGCAATTTTAAAATTAAAAACTAGAGCTGCTGGAACTTTATTTCTTCATCTCTATTTGGTTCAAGCACATCCCTACTGAGCCAGTGTATATTCACTGATACCTTGGTATGTTGCCTCTTTGCTTATTTTAATCCTAAAACTTATTGAAAGAAGAAGGATTTTGAGACTGCTGTGGATTTTGGTGGAGCCTGTGGTGGTCTCAGTCCCTTAAGAAGTATTTATCTGTCCCTGCTCTACCTTTTCCAGGCATAAAAATCAACTATGTGACCAGGTTGGAATAGAATGATAGCTACACATGCAGATAGCACAGGTAGTTGCTGTCAAATACAGTGGTTCAGCTTCCACATCCATCTGTTTCCCTTTTCCTGATGTTACAGTTCCCTGTTTTGCTTCTATTCACTCTGCTACCTTTGCTGAGCCGACTTGCTTGCCTGGGCATAAAGTTAATTTTTTTCCCATACATTTTAGTTTAGAAAGTTTATCAGTAGAATCTGTTCGTAAGGGCATTAAGACCAGCACGAGAGGCAGGAGTGTGCAGCTGAGAGTGGGAAAGAGGTCATGAAAAGGGAAAGGTGGATGGAAGACAGACCATCTTGCAGCACTGAGCCACAAATCAAATCAGAAATTGCCTGACTGTGCCCTAGCTGTAGTCTCATGCAGTGTGCACACTGCTTGGTGATAGATTATGTTTTCAGTGCTTATGAAACTCAAGCTACCCATAGACTTTTTTTGCTACTGCTGCAGCTTTATATAACTGTGGCCATTACTGTTCCTTTTGTCTTTGTTCTCTGGAATGTTTAAGAGAGTTGTGCACATGCTGTTTAATGAGATTTATTTGGCCTGCAAGCTGCAGATGGGCAGAAATCAAAGGAGGTGGAAGTGGACATTGACATGACCTCCAGCATGTTGTTTATGGAGAACATCCTTCTAGTGATGTATGACAAGTCTAAGGTCAATGATTAGTATCTATTAGCTCTTTGAAAAATGGAGAAAGCAATAGTTCCTGATGGTGCATGTTTTAGATCTGGTTAAAATGGAGAAGGCTGCTGTGAGAAGAAAAAAATGCTTCAGTGTCTATGTATACAATTACCACACATCACCAGGGCACCTTAACACTCAAAATACTTACACACCAAGTTATGTTCGTTGGAAGAACTGTGGTCTAGATGCCTTCTTCCCTGTTTCCCCTCTGAAACAGATGGATTTGATTATTTATTATTATTCACTTCTTCCTTCTTTTCCCTCTAAATTCTCTTCATTTCTTTTTGTTTTTGTTGGAAAGCTAAATCAAAGAGCAGCTTTACATTCAGTTCTAAATGCAGTGAGAAATGCAGTAACTTGCTCTTCTGCAAAAAAATGAGTGTAAGGTCTTGTGTGACCCACCTCATGCCAGCTCTCCTCCAGTTCAGTCACATCATGAAGAAAGGGATAGGCTTTCCAGAATTTGGAGAAATTCCAATAAAATGTTAATATGAAGAATCTCTGCAGATATCTAAAGTAGATGATAAAGTGTTTTCTAACTTTCTAATCAGTAATGTGAAGTTGTACTGCAACGATAGTTGCAAGCTTCATCAATCTTCACATGGATCTTCTCTTCATATAATTTCATATAGAATTGAAGTAAAACAGGTTGGTCATACACACCTAAGAAATTGTGAGCAAATCCAGACACACTTAAAATGGTAGTAGTCACAACTGTTAAAAAAATCTCAGTTTTACTGGTAGGACAAAAAGTATCTTTTTTTTTTCTTATTTTAAATGGAATGCTTATACTTCAGAAAAAAAATAAAAAAGGGCTAAAAAATTATTTTGGGATATTCAGCAGAAATGATACCACAAAATATTCCTTTGTTTCTATTGCTTATACCAACAAAGAGTACTTGTACTCATTTGTACAGAGTCCAAAATGACCAGTGTCTTAAAATAAGTTCAGAAACTCTTTATACCATTAGTATATCTTCACATTTAAGTTTTCTCCAGCAGCAGCCCCTCCTCCCCACCCCACTGTACATGTTTGAGGAGATCAGTCCCCAGTCACAGCTGCCCTTCATGTTTGTAGTGTCTGAGTGAAAAAACTCCCAGGGAAAGTGATGATTTGGGCTTTGAGTGAGACACGAGGCTGCCTGGGTGAGCCTGTGATGCCTCTGTGTGTCTCCGACAGGCTGTGCTAGAGGACGTGGTCTAGCAGGGCAACTCTCATAAATTATACTGAAATTATTTGAATGCACTTTCAGAAACAGAGGAAGGGGAGCTCTATTGTCTGTGAAACTGAGGCTTGCACAGAGCAAACTGCATTTGTTTGTGGCTAGACTGAGACATAAAACAATCCAGGGGCTCCAAAGCATGGAGTTGCCAATATTTCCTCATGCTGCTTTGGAAAAACAGCTTGATAAACAGAGAACCCGAAGTTTTATGTAACTTTCAGTGAATCGTTTTCTGGCTGCAGAAGGGATTTTAGTTTGTTCCCCAGTGACTCCACTGTGACAGAGCAGAGACTTTCACTCTGGGGAATACTGTGTGTGGGTGCCTCTGTGGGAATGTGTGTGTGTCTGTGGAGATGATAGTATTTGCATTTGTGTGCTGTCATTCAGGTGTTGGCAGCTGTGTTGCCTGCTCAGAGCAATGAGACTTTCTAAGATTAGCCCCTAAATCTTAATGAAGACCTCCTGTCTTTGGAAATCCTCTTCCACAATGGTTTTCAGTGCTTTAGGCAAGCATACAACTTTGCTTTCCCATTCATAACTTGGAGTCTTATCCTTTTTTCTTTTTCCTTTTTTTTTTCCCACTCTTCTTTCACAGAAATTAAATGGCAGTGGCTGGCTCCAATCACCACATTCTCTCTCTGCTTAATTTCTGCTACAAAGTTCTCCAGTTCTTTTATCTGCACAGCTGTTTTTAATGGGCTGTTCAGAGAAGGAACTGATAATGGGCACTTTGTGCTGTTTGGATTATCACTAGCTCTAAGGTTGGCAGCCAGCATTGGCAATATGCTCTTCTTTAGGCAGCATTTTTTTGTAGCTGGACAGCAACCCAGTGACACCAGACAAAGCTACAGCAGCAGCAGGGCTGGCAAGCAGCACAGTGCTATCTGCTCCCTCTGCTTCAGCTCATACCCCAGGGGCTGGGACTATCAACTTGGGAACTGTTTTCTTTCCTTTCTTTCTTAACTTTTTCCTTATCCTTTATTGTTGGGCTTGTCTTCAAGGGAAGCTAAGGCTGAAGTTGAGATTCATGAAGATATAGAACATGTACCCAGAAGGAAAGCATAAAGTATTTTTTGTGATAAGGCTGGTTAATAGATGTGCAAAATAAGGAAGTGTCTAAAGACACTTTTGAAAATGCCCCAGCCTTTCCCAAAATTGTCTATAAGCCTTGTCACTGGGAACAAAATATTTGAGAAAATGAAAATGGGTTGATAGTGTGTGATCAGTCCCCATGGAGGGGAAGGAAGGTTTGGATCCTGGTCTTGTTTCATGTAGTTTTCTCCAGTCACAGTTAAGGTGACAAACAACTGAAAATACCTTGTCCACTTTTATATCCTCTCTTGACCTCTAGAGAGTTTGGATATCTCTACAGTTCTCCAGAGGAGAAAAGTGGGTATATATGAAAGGAAGAATATGAAGCAGAACTTTCCTAAGAAATAATATTCTTCTCCTGGTTGTTAATGTGGCCACCAGCTTAAAACAAGAACACATGATGAAGAGTTCAGGCTTCTTATTTCAGTCCTGCATGGATACTATCAGTATGTTAAAAATCACCATGCTATTAGGGTCAAGCCAGATGTAGAGTTGCTATTCTGCTTTGTGGCAGCATGAAGCAGTTTATTCATCCCACTGAGTAGCTCAAAAATACTAACCCCATTAATTTAGCTACATTAAAAAAAAAAAGATTTAGATACTAGTTTTGGAGCCGTTTCATGGGATCAGCCACTATACAGTGTGTCTTCAGTTGCCAGGGATTTCTAAGAGCTGTTTCTTCTCTGTAGTGTGTACACCAGTTTCAAGTACCAAGGAATTTTAGTCACACAGAGTTAGGATCTTGTTGGTTTCTGAAAATCCACTATGTTTTATCTGAAATGGCAGCATTTTTTAATTGTTGAGTGTTTGCATGTATCTAAATTGCTTTAGGACTTAGTAATTTTATTCTGACTTTAATAATCTTTGAAATAGAATAAGTACATGTGAAAAGTCAACAGAGTCAGTTTATCAAAGCTCCAGCCATAAGAAATATGATACGTATTAACTACCCCATTGCAAAAGCTTATCTTCAGTTTCTAAGCAAAAATTCTGTCCTCTTGAAAAACAGAAAAACATTATATTTTTTGAGAAAAATTCACTCCTAGAAGCAATAAACACCCTCAAATAACTGGTATTACTTCTGGAAAAGTCATTGCTCTCCTCCTGCATTACCAAAAATTTGCAAAAATTTTTCAATATTTCTCCCTAATGCTTCTTGAGAAGATACCTAAAGGAGATGGGATAAATCTAAAATGACAGAAAAGGAGGTGGGGGAAAAGAGAAAATGATAATAAACTTGTTGTAATATAGCCAACATTTGAAAGAACGTTGTTCCCAGTATACCTAGCACATTGCTTTCATTTAAACCCACAGTGCTTATTTTTCCAGAAGAGAAAAGTCTATTATTAACATACTCTGACAGTTCTCCAAACTAGTGTGATATTATCATTAACCTCAATTTCTAAAAAATTTTCTGCCTGTTTTTTTTGCATATACATGAAAAATCTGGTTTTGAATGTAACAATAATATTTAGTATTTTAATCATATGTCCCATTCTTGCATTAATATGTACATATTAATTTTAGAACACCTCTGTAAAGTAACAATGTTAGAGTAAATTGAATAATTCACAATGAATAATTTATTTGAAGTTAGTCCTTTGGTTTGCTCTCAGAATATCCACCAGAATCTTACCACTGCTACAACTTTAAGCATTTAAATTTGGTGGGTTTTTTCTTCTTTTTTTGCATTCTAGCAATGTTTAGTAATCACAGATAATTCTATTCCCCTTTAAGCTATTCAGCAACTTTTTGTATGTTTGATGTGATAAAATGTTGAAATAATGCTAAGATGGTAGGAGGTTGATCAGGAGATCAGTACATCCTAGTCACAAATCACATATTCCTTTAATTCAGTCAAACTCCAAAATCTGGTTTTTTTGCAACATTTGGATCCTCAGGCCAAGGCACTCTGGGTCTTGGGACATGCTTGCTTGCACCATCAAGATGGGACAGTTTTCCCTCACTGGTTAAACTGGTTTTGCTCTAATATGAAAGAGTATTAATTTCAGATCAAGTAAAATTTTTTAAGTTAACCTGTCAGGATAGTGGATCTTCAAAGTCCAACTATAATCCAGCAGGCAGGAAGAAGTTAATGTATCTAAAAACCTGTGCTTTGCAGCTGCTACGTGACTGGAACAGGAGATTTCCTACCTTGAAGGGCAGGCATCAAATTCAAGTGGTAAAAAACCCCAAAAATCTTTTTTTTTCAGGAAGGAGGAAATTTATCACTACAAGCATAGCATCAATATATTTAAGGTTATCCTTGTTTTATTAGTAAAGAGCAGATTCCCAAATATTCCTTGAAATCAAGGGCCTGATGAAAGCTGATTGAAATCAGTTTGGGAAAATGTTTCCAAATGCTTCAGTAGGATTCAGATCAGGTCTTCAAAGTGTGAACAAGCAGTAACTACAATGAAAATGTGAGCTGTACTCACTTGCAGTAGGATACATTCAGAGAGTGATTATGATTACTGGCTTTCATAATAAGTTTAGAAATATTTTCCTGCTTTGGTTTAAAAAAAATTTAACAAACAATGACAAAACTACAGGTGTTTATAACCCATACTTTAAAGTCTGAAGGAAAGTTTTCCACATCAACTCCAATGCAAAGCATGTGTTTATATTAATGACACTATATTGTATTGTCAGTTTCAGTAAACTGATGTTATTATGGTCCTAATGTATGGAAAGTGTCATGAATAAGGCTGCACAAGGGCACACACTATCCAAGACTTAAAAAAAATGTTATTTAACTTTCAGGAACACTAAAAACACAAACTGTGTCACATAAAATTAGAAATCAGTTCATAAAATAGTAATAACTGACCTGCACAATGTAAATTTCCTGAAATGTGCACTCATGTTGGCAGCAAGTAACAGCTAATGAAGGGAGTTTACAGAGCTGATTAACAAGGCCCTATGCTTTTTATTAGACTCATTTTGTTAATCTCTAAAATTAAGGAATTCCAGGTGTATGGAGCCAAGTATGCAAATGATTTCCTTCCGTCTAACTGCTGATTTCATAAAAGGTCCTCCAAACAGTGAAATAAAACACAACATGCATAATGTGGAAAGCTTTACTATGTATGAGAGAACAGTCTGGCTTTAGAGTTAAGCAGAGAGTGCTGTAAACTTGCCACAGATACAAATTTGAACAAAGCTGTAAAATAGGTATAAATAAGTAAATTAAAGGAATTAATAAAATGGAAAAAAAAAGAAAAGAAAGCAAACAAACAAAAAAAAGCCCCCATACCTTCAGTTTACTGGTTGTCAGTTCAGCTGTTGGTACAGCTGAAAACAATATACCTAAAATTAGGCTTATCAGACTAGTGTAAAGCATACAGGTCTCCACTGAAGCTGAAACAGATGTAAAATGATAAAGGAAACCATCATAATCTGCTAAAGATGTACCAATTAGTCTGGGGGTGCTGTGGTACTGTGTATGTTTCTTATGTGCAATTAAACTTCTGAGCTGGTTTATTAGCCTATAATGTATGCAAATACCTAACTCACTGTTTAATTTTGGGTATACAGGCCTGGCACCATTAAAGTCAATGATAAAGCTCCTCTGACTAAAACAAATATACACCCTCAAGCTGCTCATTACTTTCACCTCCTTTCATCTTGTCACAGTTCAGCAAAGTACTTTAGCATGTGAGGAGTCCCAGTAACTCTTAAAATTAACCCTAGCTTTTGAAATCCAACAGGCTATAAAATACACACTAACTTTTGGGCAGACTGCTCTGCCTCTGTATGACATTATATAGAAATTCATTTGCACATTAAATTTTAAAAGCTTATAATTTCTGCAAGTCCACCATTATATCAGTCAGGATGCGCTTTTCTCAATATAGCAATGGATTGGCACTGTCCATTCATCTGAGAATAGCTCTTATTTACCTCGTGGGACAAGAGGGTCTATAAAACCTGCAGGAAAGGGAAGAAATTCCAGATTGGCAAGCTGTGGTTTACCTGGAGTCAGTAAAAAGCTATGAGGCCAAATGCTGGAAATGAAGAATAAACAAGGAGTGAGTTCAGGGAAAGGTAACAAGCTGCTATGGAGCACACTCTTTATAAGAGACAAAGACTCAGGAGTCTGAGATGGGACTGATGGAGTCTTTGACAATGTGATGAGAATGGTACCAATTCCACACAAATTATTCAGCTGTCAGTCTGGTTGCTGGAATCTGTGAAAATAGAAAGAAGAGTCCCTATGGAGTTTTATTATTTTATGTGGTAAAACATAGTTTGTATTCTTTACAATGACTTTTAGGATTTGGTCCTGAAAAGGCATCCTTGCTCAGTTAAATGGATTGTCAGAAGGAATATCTTTGTAACCTGAGCTTAGCTACAAGTATGTAGAATGAGGTCTTTAGGTAGGGACTATCTGGCAGGAGGTTGTGAGGTGAACTGATGTCATCTGTCACAGTCATAGAATCACAGAAAATGCTGAGTTGGGAGGGACCCACAGGGATCATCGAGTTCAGCTCCTGGCCCTGCACAGGACCATCCCCAAGAGTCCCACCCTGTGCCTGAGAGCATCATCCAAACACTTCTTGAGCTCTGTCAGGCTTGGTGCTGTGAAAACTGCCCTGGGGAGCCTGTTCAATGCCCAACGACCCTCTGGGGAAAGAACATTTTTCTAATTTACAACCTAAACCTCCCCTGACACAACTTCAGGCCATTCCCTCGGATCCTGTCACTGGTCCCCACAAAGAAGAGATCAGTGCCTGCCCCTCATGAGAAAATTGTACGCTGAGGTCTCCCATAAGTCTCCTCTTCTCCAGGCTTGACAGACCAAGCTGCTCCTCATATGGCTTCTTCTCAAGGCCCTTGGCCATCTTTGTTGCATCTTTTCTGAGAACATGCTGTGTAACATGTCCTGTGACTGTTGAAGACATCTAGGGTATTGCCTGGCTTTGGTGTCATGTCTGCAGGTTAGGCAGGCTATGGATTTTCCACAAAGCAGCCCCAGGAAGGCTGCTATCTGATGAACTATCTCATCTTCCAGCTTCATTTTCCTGATTAAATGATATAGACCTTTCTGTATGTTCTGTTGATTAATATATTGCACATGATCCTTTTGGATTGTTTATTTCATGTGAAAAAAGCTTTTATTTCAAGCAGTTTCTTTCAAAATCTCTCTTGGCCTCAGGACACTACTGTTTCATTTACTGGGTTGAAGGAAAAGTAACAAGAATTGCACTTCTCTCCTGTGTAATGTGTGTGATTGTGGTTTCTGCATTTCAGCTTTGGTTTGAATATATTTCAAAATTATATTTCTCTAGTGATGCACTGAAAAAAAAGAGAAAAAGTATTTACATTCCAACCAATTTTTAAAAACTTATTTAAAAGAGGAAATAATTGCATTTATGACTACTTCCCATAACCAAGCAAAGTGGCAGTGATGCAAATGACAGTATAGCCATTGGTGCTCTTACTACACTTGAACTGTTCATGTGCTGTTATCTGAGACATTGATATTTGCATCCTCATGATCTAGCAGTGCTTGCAGTGTATTTACTGGTAACAAGAAAAAAATTGCTAAATTAAAAATAATTGATAAAGATAAATACTGAGGCAATTTCAGTTACTTGACTTTCCAGTTTGTTATATGTATCTTGATAGAGCAGCCAACCATGAACTGTGTGCTGAGGTTTAAAGGTATTCACTGGTTGCTGGAAATAAGTAAGAAATAACTAATCTCAAAATCTTAGAGTCAGCCACCCAGTTCATCTGGCTAACTTCTCAGATCTGAGTCCAACTTTGAGTCAAACAGAAAATATTGTTATAAATCTTACACGGTGAAATGAAGTGCCATTTTTCCAACTTGTACTTTATTAGCACTTGTGTGCTGCTACTACAAATCATGTTAAAAAGGCTCTGGAGCAAAGAGTTTAGGTAAAAGCTGAACGTGTGGCATGTGGTTATTATTACAAGTTTTGTCAGGGAGCAGTAGCTGTCAGGGCTCGGAGTGACAGCGGCGCTCACCCCGTGTTAGTAGGCAGGGCAGCAGTTCACAGCCCGTGCTGCACAGAACATGCCAATGCTTCCTTTTGGTCCCCGAGGAAAGATGTAGGAGAATGTGATGAAAGGCAGTTGTGAATGAGCATTCTTTGACAAAGGTCAAATGCAATTGTTTGCCATCTGCCCTTTGCCAAGTGGGTTGTATTTAATCTCAGCCATCATCTTTAGCAAGCTGTACCAGAGAACTGTATGACTTACTGTGATAACAGTATCTCTAGATGCACCTCTCTGACAAGTAAGGATATGCTTTCAGGTTGCAAATAGAACATTTTGAGTAAAATCACAGGCTCCCATTAAATTAAATCAGTAAGTTTATTATTCAGCCTATCATAAATACAAAAGTAATAACAGATTTCAGCATTCACTGTAAATTCATTGCAAAACTGGTATAAAGAAAACCTTTTACAGCTGCAAGGAGTATGTCACTCTTCCAACCCAGTGGTAACAAGAGTAAATACAGCTCAGAATCGTATTATCCAATGTGCAAAACAATGAATTCTTTCATAAACTCACCTAATTAGTCCAGGTAATGTACATGTTCAAAGTCTAGTCATTAGCAGGCTATACATGTACGATTATACTCTAAGAAGTTTGCAGAAGAATTACAGGATTTTTTTAAAGGATTTTTTTTAAGGAAGCCAAACATGAGGCCAAACATTTTGTTTTTATTTTGAGAAGACTGAAATCAAAAACTTGATCCTTTTGTAATTTGTATGCTTGATTGCTGTTGATTTTATGTGAATTCAATGAGACTGTTTATGGGAGGATGCAGGAGACCAGAAGCTGGTGACTCTAGTTCCAGTTAAAATACATTTATTAACAGGTGAATGTAGAGTTAAGATCTTAGTCTTGCAGGAAACAAATTTTTGGCCCTTATGAAACTGGTCTTCCAAATATCCTCTGTGCAGCCTGATGCTTTGTCATCAATTAATGTCGCATTGTCACTGGCAAAATGTTGTAGGACTTAGATTCCAGGGGAGCATTGCATCTTATAAGTTGTAAAAGCCTTGCTGTATTTCCAGATCCAAATCTGACTGTAGTCTGAGTTCATAGTAGGACCCATAATGGATAAATAATTTAAAAGTGTACATTTCTTTTACACAGAGAATGATGGTCGATATTCAGAATAAACTACCAGAAGCAGCAATAGTATTAACAGTTATTTCAGGAAAGTTACAAAAATATTGGAAGAATAAAGCAATTCTGCTAGCTTTAAAAATGTTCCAGGCATGGACTAAGCACAGACTTTGGTCTCCTTTCATGTTATAATTTTCTGGGTTTCCTTTCTTGGAAAGACTAAAGCATATATTCAATCAAACTCACTACACTAAATCTACTGTATGGTTTATCTTGTGCTTTAACTTCAAAGTGTTTTTACCTATCAAGAAACTGATTGTTCCTCTCTAATTGAAAAAGGAAGAAACTATTTTCAGAGTATGAAGATAACAAAACTGTCTTATTATAACATGACTTACATGTTTTAATTTATATGCATTGGCTCAGGTTCTCATGCTTACCTGGTCTAGTGTACTTTTCTCATATGCACATGACCTTCAGATGACAGAAAAATCCTTTTTAGAAGGAGGAAGAACTTACATTATTACTGAAGGAAAAGAATCTGTAGATACGATGGTGTGAACCAGAGCTGAAATTCAGTTTCTGCCTTTCATGTGATACAAGGCACTCATCCATAACTCTTGCAGCTCATAAGGATTCTGGAAATTCTCAAAATGGGTGCTGAGAAGAAAGGCATGGTGAAATAATTTATTTCATCTAACTAAAATTTTTAACTTATACTCGATTTAGCTTCTTCTGAGTTTCATTGTATTTCCGGAATGAGTAGTAAATCCTATTTCAAGCCCTTTTAGAACACTGATTCCCTGTGTTCCTGCAAGTTGTGAAGCCGAGATTCAAGCTGTTGCACTGTGGCTTATTTCAGCATTGCCTTGGCAAGTTACAGCTGCAGACACAGCATACAGGTGGTAGAGAACATTAGGTGTGTAAAATGGAGCTCCTATTTTAAGAACAGGGAGCAGGTTGTTTTTGTGTTGGAAGAGACCTTTATGCCATCAAAGCAGCTCTCATTAGAATAGGTTTGATTGACTGTGAGCATCTTTCATTAATTTTTCTGTAGTTCTCCTACAAGCAAAGATCAATTGATGTCACACCTACCTGTTTAAAAGTCATGAGAAAATCTCTACTGATTAAAGCCAGAATTACAGCCTGCCACAAACTGCCTCGTATTCAAGAACAGAATGGTTAGTCAGAACCACAGTGTTAATTCTAGCACAAGCTGAACTTGAGTTTCTCAAAACATTTTATACAGTAACTAAGAAAGAACTTGGAAAGTGTGGGATTTGCAAAAGTAATCTGATCAGGCTAAAAATACTAATGTCTGCTGTGCAGGATTAAAAAGAAAGTGTTATGAATAATCATGACGCAGTAATTTTAAAATGTTACTCTGTTTCCCTCTTTAAGGAGAACATCTTTGTCAGACATTGTTTTGGTAGGTGTTACTTAGTAATGCTAAGCTGTAGCATTTTGTGTCAGAGGATTAAAACTCCCTGAGTGTATATGAATTGCCAGTGATGTTTAGGTGACCTAAAGTTTAACAGCTTTAGCTTTAGCTCTGTAAATGAAGGAAAAACAAAACAAAAGGTACCTCAGACTGCATTAGCTGCCAAACCAGCAGAACTGTGGTTTTTACAGCAGGTTTTTTAAGTTGTTAAACTTACTTGTGTAGTAAGCATTAACTTTCGTGCAGTCAGACAGCACAAGCCATTCCACATAGGAAGAAAATGAAGTTGGTGCAAAAACTGTTGCCATGGTGCAACTAAGTCCCAGTGGCAGTGCAGGTAGGGCAAGGGAAAGCAAACCTTTTGTTAATGCTAACAGGAACAGCAGTGTGAATATGGAGCTCTTACCTGCCTTCCTCATACACAGCTGACATTTGGAACAACTCACAGATAATCTTCTCATATTGAAACTCATTATGAAGCCAAGTGGTAGGAGGTCATCTAAAACACAGCAAAGTATATTGATAGGACAGCAATGACTATGGAGAAATAAGTTTAGAAAAAAAAGGTTCTCCAGAAAAGTAAGCGGAAAAAAAATCCCATTATTCAGCTACACAGTAATAGAGGACTTCATCCTGAGATGTTGCATGTCCACTAGGTCAGGATTAGACTCAGAGGTGCTCAGCTCACAGCTTGTCTGCCTGTTAGTCTGGTCTTGCACCTCTGGGATGTATTGAATCAAATCTATTGAATTGTTGCAGTTGTTGAGCAGAAGTGCCTTTCAAAGTGTTTTGGGTGGTTTGGTGACCATGCTAAGCAATGTTAGGCAGATTTTATGAACTATTAAATAAAAATCAGAACTGTGTCTCCCCATCAAACAATTTGCTGTCTTGCCTCTAGGATACAACAGAGAAACTTTCCTCTTTGACTATAAGGCAACAGGTGTGTAGAGAGGCTGCTCTGGATATCAGCAGATATTTGAGGAAAAAAGGAGACTCCTTTTCAAAATTAGGTACAGTTTGAAAGGTTTTGTCTTGTTCTTTTTCTCACCAGGAATCTGTCTGCAATACTGCATGCAACTCAAGTTATTGTCATGTTTCAGGGGACAGAAAGTCTCAGATATGAACAATTACTTTAGCACCTACTGTATATGTGTATGTGACTATTCTAATTAGATACATGTTCAATTATATTTTAAATGTAGGTAGTTAATACAAAAACTGTTATTAAGGAACATTCCTTCATGTTCTAAATGAGTGATTGAGTGTGTCATTAATTTATTTTATGGCAAGAACGTGACTAGGGGAAGAAATTCTAGGTGACTGTTTGGAAAGTAAGTACAGAGATTTAAGATTTGATTGACAACCAAAATTTCTGTTAACCAGAAAGAACTGAAGAAAGAGTCTAATCACTGACAGAAAAAATCCATTTGCTTGAACATATTAAACAAATGTTTCTTTGTTATAAAAGGGAACATTTTGTTGATTTCTAAAGTATTCAAAATAACAGTTTTAGAGAGTCTAATGGGCTTTTATATTTAGCCACCATGAAATAATTGTTCTGAATAACTTGAAAATTTAATCATGTGAATAACTATACACACACACTGTTAGTTCTATTAATTTTGAAGAATTACTTACATGGGCACAGTTATAATTTTCTTCCATTATGAAAACCTCTTCCATATCATGCAGCTGGAGCCCAACAGACTCCCCTCAGCCACACCAGGGCCCTGTAAAACAGCAGCAGGTCTGGCCTGCAGAATGGTGAGGCTGTGCCCAAATCCACCTGCCCACGTGTTGCTGGAGGTTCACCTTAAATCACAGTTTAAGGCCTCTGAGCAGCTTTGCTCTCTCTCACCCCTGACAGTGAAGGGCTGAAGGTTTTCTCTGAGCAGCCTGGGCTCTGCCCACGGGGTTCGTGCTGTGTCTGTGCGGCAGAACTGGGATATCCCCACCCTGGGAGGCTCCTGGTTGCTCTGAAGGACCTGTCTTTTGGTAGGTGCTGTTGGGCCTTCCATGATTCCTTCTTGGCTCTTTGGTGTTCCTGTCAGAAGCAAGATATGTTGCTGGTTTTCCTACAGCCTCTATAATCATAATTCAGTCTTTTCATAATTAACAAAAAGAAATTTTACCTTGGAGTGATCCTACATTCTCAGCTACAGTGGCACTGCACCCTTAGAGTACACTCACCCTCCCAGAGATATGTATTTTTATCATCCATATAGATCAAATGGTATTGAAACACAATATCCTTGTCATAATTGTA
Organism: Pithys albifrons albifrons; assembly: GCF_047495875.1. Taxonomy (NCBI): domain Eukaryota; kingdom Metazoa; phylum Chordata; class Aves; order Passeriformes; family Thamnophilidae; genus Pithys; species Pithys albifrons. The sequence goes on along the minus strand of NC_092469.1, from coordinate 10,240,560 downwards.
ACATCAGTTCAAAGAAGAATCTTACCTTTGAATTAAGGCTGAAATATTAGCCACATTTCCTCTGCAAAGCATAACAAATTCCAAGTACTATCTGGCAATTCCAAGACCATACTAAAAAGTTAAAAAGATTGTTACCAAATCAAATTGTTTCTTTTTGATGTCTGAGCATTTCTGGGATTACAGAGAAGAAGCAAATGCATTCAAACTCCGTCACATAATTCTGACTCTGCAGTTAACTGTGCTTAGGGGACTTTTCTTCATGTGTGTCCAGCATTGATTTTTAATTTCATTTTTGTAGTGAACTACTGTTCCAACTCAGGAATTGAAATATCCTGGCAGTTAATGAGGTTTATAAGTGTCTTGGGTTGAGCTGGCAAAAATTTAGGCCTACTTGACTAAACCCATAACAATAAGGGAGAAAAAAAAAAGAGTTAAAAGTTTTTGTACTCTTCTGTTAGGATTTAATCTCTTTGGGACTAACTCTACTCTTCAACTGATTAATTTAGAAATGACTACTCTGCAGACTGTGAAGTATTTATAATTCAAACTGGCATCAGGAAGAGCAGAACCACATATCTTATTTTGGTGAAAGTCGAGGATAAAAGGTTTTAGTTTCTTTTTTAATAATTAACACTATGATAGTTGAAGATAGTAGTGATTTTAAAGGCCACCTTCTAACTGGAGTTTCTTTAAGATGCACCAAAAAACCCAAGAGCTGAGAAAAGGCTGAGTAACTATGTAAGGGTTCAAACACTTGGAGAGGAAAAGTCTATTCCAAAGTGCAGTAGCACTGGCCACTATGTGGAAACTGTGAGTTTGGAGCAGTATCTTTGTTCAATAAATTTAAGTGCATAATACTCTTCCAGCAGTGTAATGAACATTAGCACTAACTAAAAGCAACTGTGTGCCAGGGGTCAGAATAACTTAGTCACCCTTTCATTCACACTTCAGTGCTACTTTGAAGGCTTAGGTGATCCCTGGTCCTTGTGCTAAAATACTACCTGTGGGTGAACCCTCTCTCCACTGCAATAGCTCCAGGGACTTGTTACAGTACTGTGACAAAATAGTCTAGGAATCTGTCCCAGTGCCCAGCAGTCAGTACAGCCTAAGCTTGGCTTTCAGCTACAGAAATAAAGGGGTTCAGGGGTAACTGAAGGTGGGATGTTGAGTAGGGTGAAAGGAATTCTCTTAGTCTCCTCTGTAGTTCTGCTCTCTGGCCACCAGTCAGCAGATGCACCACTATGGATTTAAATGTAATCTGCTGCACTGATCTCAGTACTGTAATCAAACCATGTTCTGTTAGAACCTTGAAAGTTTGTCAATGAAGAGTTGGAAAAGAGCACAAGAGCTGTCTGAAACTGAATCCCTAGCTTGTATATGGCTGAAAAGTGCTGACTACTTGGGTCTGGAAGGCCAGGATATCTGCAATAGTGTTTCAAAGTGTCACGTTATGAAATTATCATAGTGAAGTCCTCCAGTTCATTAGAATTCTACTCAGCTGCTGTCAATAGTATTCCAGCAAATGTAATTATATTTCTTTAGAACTGTTACTACATAATTATGCATCTGGCATAAAATACGATATCCTTGAACAATATTGAGAGATGCTTTTTAGCGTGTGGAGTGTTTGAACTTAATTCAATCACCTTTCTCTTTGCGATGTTCAGTATCAATGGGACTAAATTGGAACATGTTAACAATAAAAAAAACAAACAAACATATCAAATGAAAATTCAGGTGAGACCCAAAATGCAAAAATGCTAATAGTTGATCAATGTAAACATTGCTGCCTACAGAAGGGATACACTATCAAAATGGTTGCTGCAGTGTGAAGAGCTGTTGAAAGATGGTAGTCTGGTTTTACATATTCTATACATGAGACATGGATGAAAAATTAGTGCTGACATTCACAGAACCTACCTGGAGAACTTGAGAGTGTGTTAATTCTGTGAATAGCACATATATTACCAGAGGAATAATAGACTGCAAAAAGGGATGCCTTGTGGGCTGGCAAAAAAAATCCTCAATTTTCTTTTGCAGCAGTGGATTGGGAATAATAGCACTCCATCAAACTTTTGCTGAGAATACAGAGGTAGCACTGATAAGAAAAAAATTGAAGGGCAGAAGACAGAATGGATAAACTCCTTTGAACTGTTCTAAACTACATTTTGAACTTGCAAGTAAATTTCTCAAATGAGCTGTAGAAAGGTATAAATTAAAAATACAATTGCAATGTTTCCCTCCTTGGGCTTGTAGGATTCTAAACTTTAATCTGTAATACATCAACCAGATCATCTTACTTCCTTTCTCTTACAGTGAAGGGGAAAATTGCATTCAAATCCACAGTCATAAGGACTTCTGAATAATATTACAAAGCTCACACATATTAGTCAGAGAAAATTCTCACAGTCTTCAAGGGGACGAACTCAAATTGCTTTGAGACTCTTTACAATAAACATATATTGCTTATGCAAATGACTGTAAACTGGTTACTAGTGGTTTCGGAAGGTCCCTGAAATAACCCACAATATTTGCCAGACACCACTGATCTGAAGTTGCCTTTTAGCATGCAAGACGTAATTCAGTTTGACTAATTAGTATCCTGAACTCTTGATCACAAAGGTGATTGCTAAATTTATCCAAAGCTTCCATCAGTCAGTGGTAGCATGTTTGCTATAGGAGTAATTTCCTCTCTGACACTGGGCAATAGTACTGCCTGATGTGTTTAGGTTCTGGACAGAGAAAAATTATCAAAATCCATACTTTTTGCTTAAAAATTCATATGTGAAGTCTAATCACAACAACATCTGGTTAAACTGGTAAGGGAGTAAATAAAACAAGGGTTCAATATCAACTCCAGCCCTCAGAGTATCTAAGCACCTTAGCAGATGAATGGATTAATTGAACACTGCATAAAACACTGAACATTTTCTTCAGTTAATCATTCACTGATTCACCTTGAGGGTAGGATAAGTGGTGGATTAACCTAAACTTAATTTGTTCCTTCTTGGGCCCCATACTTGGAAAGAGTCTTACTGTATCCACTCGGTAATTTACTCACTGGCTGCACTGACTGATGCCTGAACATTTCAAAGGACTGACAGCTTTTCAGAATTTATAGAGATTTCTGATGTTATTTTGTGACAGTAGAATCACTTTATAATTTGCCTTTTCATGCCAGACTTCTAAAATCTAAGCAAACTACATATTAGTAGCTGAAGTTTGGGAGTAAGTATTTGCAAAATCTTTCTGGTGATGTACTGTTTCAGTTTGAAGGTAGTTCCCATGGACCTGTTGTGCAGAGCACTGCAGCTGCCTGGCTTATCTCATTGTAAAAAGCAGTGACTTAACTTTTTCATTTGCTGTGGTAGCCAAAGCAAACAAATATTGGTCACACTGTGAAACATTAGGGTTTGATATCACTGAAACATACTACAATGAGTTCCAGAAGGTATACAGACCAATTTCCCTGGAATATGTGCACTGCCAAGATTAAAGCCATGGGGGTTTTACCAACTAGAGCCTGGTATATTGTCCTAGATGTGCAGGAAGTTCTGTAGCCTGTCTGAGCTCCTAGGAGAAGCAGGTTTCCTAACTGGTGTCTGTGAAAGAATTCATGAGTCTCTTTGGGTGAACAAAGGATTCAAGTGACAGCACTATATCTTCTCAATATGTATCTGAAGTTATCTTTTTAAGGATATTTGCCTTCATTGCCAAAGACTGGTCAATAAATTAAACCACATTATACTGTGTCATTCAAATCTTAATTAACTGCTCTGTAATCTTCTAAGCATGTATGATCATTTAACTAGTCTATGTTCTGCTAGAAATCTCAGTCGATTGCTTATTTTATGAAAAAATAATCCATGGCTGAACCTTTTTCTTTTGAAAGTTATAAATTAAAATCAGTGGACCCTGTTAAGTGCAGCCTCACAAATTAATATGAAATATAGTGCTTTTTCATAAGGTTTGAGGACCAGATTTAAAAGCATATTGGTGTTTGTGCACAGCAGGCAATAATGATCCATTATCCTGCAAGCAGAGGAGCTAGCAGCAACACATAAATAAGAAGCAATTGGACCATCTGCTTTGATTTCTGTAGCATCCCCAGAGGATGTGAGCAGGAGCTGACACTTCTCTCCATCTGCCCTTACGTTATCAATTACAGTTAAATTATGCTGCATGCTACAAGGCTGGCAGATATGGATTGTAGATTGTGGCACCTGAAAAATATAGAAGAAAATACATATGTTGCAAGCCAGCTGTTTATTTACAAGTTCTTGACATTTTTTTCTTCACTTTCTTTAATGCCTTTTTCTAAAGCTTCTAAGAGACATCTCTGCTTAGCGTGAAAGAGAAGACATTAAGTGTAGCAGTACAGCACCAGGCACAAAATATCCCAGTTCCCCAGTTTATGATTGAATCCTTAATGGAGCACAAACATCAGGCAGAGCAGATTTTAAATTTTGAAGAAATAAGTTCTGAGTACATCTGGGTCAGCTGCTCTAGCCAGTGTTTATAAAGCACGTTAGAGCAGGAGGGGCAGTACACCCTCTATGCTTTTTTGTAGCTCAGAAATCATGTGTAAAACTGTAACTTTTATGAAATGTTAAGTGTTTATGAAAGCTCTGGGAGTGGTAGACGCTGGAACTGAGGGCCACAGTTGCCATGTGCTGTGAGCAAGTGCTCTGTTGACGTGTCTTACCGCAGCCCATAGGAATGCTGCTCCCCTTCGACCAGGGATAATTTTGTTGTAAGTTCATTCAATTTTCGACCTGTTTGATGGATGGTTGCCAGTCGTGCTGAATTGCATTTTGGTTTTGTGGTACGGTATTCTGGCCATCGAAGCTGACATATGAAGACTACTTAACAACTTTCCTTTTGCCCTGACTGCTATTGGAAGCCTGGTACATTCATCAATTGCACTAGCCAGTTAACCAAGGCACGCTCCGAGGCAAGTGCACTCCAAACTTTGAATACTCTGCCTTTCTCATAGTTTTTATCACTACTCCTTGCATTTTCAGTATCATTAGTGCTCTCATTAAACAAAGCCTTTAGCAAGTGCTAAAAAATTATAAAATTGATTATATGTTTTAACAGCCTCTTGCCAATGCTGTCTGGTCAGTGCAGCCTGGTAGAATACTGCACAAGACAGAAGTTAACAGGAAAAAAACCTAAAGCCAAAAAAACCTCTGAAAGAGTTTTTACTGAAAGAAATGCTTGAACAAAAAGTAGCAAAGAGGAGCTGAGAAAAAAAGTGATTTATCTGCATCATGACTCCCTGTTATAATAAGGAACTTAAAGGTGCTTTCTCTCCCTGAAGTTCCTGTTGAGGACTGTCAGGGGTGAGCTTTGGCAGTTCCAGAAAGGACACATAGGTTCTCTTGCTATACATGTCATTCCGTCATTCTTGCAATTGGATATGTTTTACTTGTTTTGCCTTTTCTTCTTGAGAGCATTTGGCATTAGCAGTAGGGCTATCTGAGGAGATGGCTCTGTAGGCTCTGCCTCCTGAATCTTGCAATATGACTTACTCGAGGCCATTTCACTCTTCAGCCTAGCAAGCAAAATAGTTTTCTCCCTGGTTCTCTTCCCTTTTTTTCATTCTTTCTTGCAGTTGTGTGGGTTTGTGCCTTCCTCACTATGCTCTGATTTCCCCTCCCTGAATGTACCTTTGGAGGGTTATATTGTTGAGCCTGCTTTTGCAGCAGTGAAACCATTGTTCTTACTGGCCTCACACCTGCTCCTCTGGACCTGCGTCAAAATGATAATATTGCTCTTTAATGTAAAGTGACTTAACGTGTAAGGGATACGAGAATTGTCTTTGACTGTGTCCTGCTCAGGATCCCATGATTCAAGCAAAGTTATTTGTTTCCTCCTTGAAGTGGAATTTGTCAATACATTTGTAACAGGATACGTTGGTATCTCTCTTGAGCCTGCCTGCTCCAGCAGTGTTGTTACCCTTGGCACGGACATGTAGGAAATTCTCTCTTTATCATCCCATTGCTACTGAATATTCCCTTGGAGAGGCCAGACCTTCCCTTGACTATTGGTCACAAAGTCCAGGCTAAAGCAGCAAACTGTGTTCACATGTATAATTGTCGTAGGAGTTTTTAAACTCTTGTGAAACAAGACTCACAGATCTCAGGACTTAATTAGGTGTGTTTCTGCTTACTTTCTGCTAACTTGAGAGTTTCTGTGTGCTTGTCTGCATCTGGCCTACAGAGAAGAATAAATTATGCTATTCACAAGTGACTAAGATACTTGGATGTGAGGTTGCTAAAGACAATGTGTTGTAAAAACACCAACCTACAAGACTTGCCCAAAGCATATAAAATGATTTGGATGAAAAAGTTTTTATTTTAAATAAAGGTGTCTTAAAATTACTTGAAATTATCACAAGTTCCAGATTTACACTATTAGTAATGAACAATCCTGTTTTGCTGCTTTGTTCCTATGAAAGCTCAGTATTTATGTTCTTTCCTTTGGGGGTTGGAGATGGGATCACAACAGCTTTTGTAGTGCCATGAACTGTCTGAATCTATAATTAAGCAGCATCTTGCAACACCTTTGTAGCAAACTGCCTTTAAAATATTTCATTTGTCCAGTGGAGCAATGATAAAAGTAAACTGTAAAACAGAAGAAAGCAGCCAAAAGGTCTAAAGTGAACACATTTCACAATACTGGATAAAGCTCATATTAAGCATTCAATAAGTATGTTTGTGAAATCACTAAGAAAATTTTTACTTCATTAGACATCAATTTAAAAAAAACCCTTTATTTCTACCAGTACTATGAAGTAGGCTTTCAATTTGCATCTTTATGTACAGCAGATAACTATGTGAAAAACATTAGTTTTCTAGTTTACATATGTGGTCCATAAAACTAGAGTTATTAGCTCGGTGGGTAATTATTTCTATGAAATTATTATAATAGCTTTGAACGAGAATTTACATTACTCTGGTAAAATAACTAACAGTTATGTATATTCTATTTCATTTTTCAGCAGCAATGTTTGTGTTTTGAAAGATTGTCCCTCAGAAATTGTATATCTTTTGGCCAGGGAGGGGCAATAAATGAATGTGCATATTGTTTCATATGCTTTATAAAGAACAATGCAAGTTATGAATCTTCCACTTAGCCAGAAACTCACTGAAGACAAAAGAACAGATTTGCCACCTTTTTAAAAGAGCATTTGGTGCAATACTTGGTTCATGTTATTAATCAGATAATCTTAAAATGGGCGTTTTGTCTAAGTAATAATTTGTATGATATTTTGTACATTCTGAAAGGCAAATTCTCTGTCTCTCTAAGTGCAGAATGGAGGTTCAAATGATGCAAATGTCCATATAAAATCTCTGTGTCTTAGAAATAATAAGAAGGTCTCTAAGAAGAGCTTCACAACCGCCATGATAAAGCTCAGTAAAAAAATAAGGCTCTTAAGGCAAAAGCCATTGCAGGGCATTTCACACTGCTAACCCTCACTGATAGGAAGGTGCCTAAATCCAAATGCTCTCAGTTCACTTCAGGGCATCAAGTTTGAAAGCTTTGGCCTCAGAAATCAGGGTCTTGATTTTTGCCAGAACTGGCTCTTTGTGGACCAGTCCTGAAGCATCAGAAAAACAGAGAGGGAAGTGGATTTAAGTCTATAAAGATGAAACTTTCATTTCACGATTCGGTTTGTGACACCTCAGAGACCTGTGTGGTGAGAAAAGAGGGAGCCAAGCTGTCCACAACCCCAGACCCCATAAGCATCTGAGTAGGACACTTTGTTCTTCCTACATTCATCGAGTGCTTTCAGGGTCCTAGGCCATCAGACACTTGGCAGAGAGCTGAAAATCCTTTCCCAGGCAACACTGACATGTTTTTGGTTTTTGCTGATATGTCACAAAACATCAAATTCTTGCATCCTTCATAAAACTTTGTCTACCTGTCTTGGCTCAAGGAGTAAAAGGTCTGTTTTCAATTAAGTTTATCATCCCCCTCACTTTCTTTTTTTTTAAAAACACAAATAGAAATTAATTCAGAGAATGCATATTTTTAATAGTGTTTTATACAGCAAATGGCAGAAGTGGTGCAGATATTGTCAGTTCCTGTCCATCCAAACTTGCATGCCTAGAAGAGGCTTCATACAGTCATTTAAAGAGGCTAATAAATAATCTTCTTTTACTTCAGGAAGTGCCAACTGTATTTTCAGGGTAAGAGTGGAACTGAAAAATTTAAAGTCTATCATAACTGCATTAATAGTGCCTTTTGTATTTCAATTGCTCTGGACTCCAAATTCTCTCTCATGCCAATAGCCTATCTTTTTAAAAGTCTTCTGATGAAGTAAATAATTTTGTAGCATGTGAAAGTTCTTGTATTTCATTTGATGGGATGTGAAGCTGCATCTCCCCCTTAAAGTCTAATTAACATGGAGACCATCTTCTCTGATGAGTTCATAAGCTGTTCACAGACAGTTGGGATGTAGCAACTTTGCAAGACACTGTTTAAAGATCTCTGACATCTGAGAAAGCCACAAAATCCAATAATCCTACTTTCAGAACTCCAGGGTGTCCTCTGAGATCAATCTCATATCTAAACATCACATAAGGGAGTACACTGCGTTATAGACTGGTTTCTATTGAACACCAAGTAAGAAGCAGCATTAGACATTCTTGAAGAAGAGCTTTTATCAAGGGACTATAAAGGGTTGTCAAATTCTGCAAATTTTACCCATGATTAAAGCAGTACTATGAAAATTGTTACATTTTTAACAAAGGTCAGCTTATCCTCCATAGACCTCTCTTGTGAGCATCCAGCAAATTACTTATTGGGAATAAAGTTGAGCAGCTTTCATGTTTATCTGTGTGCATGAGCAAAGCTGGCATTAATTCTCTTGTTTCTAATTGCTGTCAAATACCCTTACAAGTAGTCTTGGGTTCTGGTTTCAGTTGTGCTTTTGGACCACATACATTTATATAAAGACAGTTTTAAGTGTGAAACTGCCTAAAAACCCCAAAACAAAACAAACCCCAAGAAACAAAAAAACCAACTAAACAAACAAAACAAAACCAACAAAAATAACAAAAAGGATATATAGGATTAGTAACGTACCAGTGTTCTCATTATCCCCATTCCTGTATTTTCATATATTCTCAGGCCATTCACATTCGGTCTGCCATGCTGATATTTCACAGTGCATTTTTTGTAGCATTATAAGTGGATCTAAACATTAATGATCTTTATACCTGCTCTGCAACAAAAACAGAACTAAAAAGGAATTGGTTCTATGAGTTTAATTTGGGCTGTTTAACCCAATATACCAGTCATGGTGTGGAGTTATTCCAGAATACCTCATGGGAAAACACTGCAGGGGCATGTTTTACTTTGCTCCCAACAGGAAAAATTCTCACGCTGTCAGTCACAGAGCACTGGGCACTGTAACTCAGCCTTATGCTTGAACCCCTTCCCCTGTGTACCTGTTTGCTCAGAAACTTGAGTTAAATTTTCATAATTTTTTAATTCATTGAAAATTTTCAAAGATTTTCATGTGAGGCTTCAACAAAAGTTTCTAGGATCTAGCTTTAGTCCACTTTTGAGTGGTGACAAAACTACTTTGTTGGTTTTGGTTTTTTTATAATTCTGTAATTCATATGATTTTCTTTCTTTTTCTTGCTTTCCTTTTGTTTCCCAAAGATGTTTGTTTGCCTTAAGTCTACATACTAACTTTGGCAAAATTTTGTTTTGAATTTGATTTGTTGTTTGTATTGGATAAAGCATTAAATGGTTGAAACACAGTTAATATATACCTCCTGAAGGATTGTAATAGAGCTTTTGAAAGCTGGCCCTTCAGATGATCTTGGAATGTCTAATATAAAGCTCTAAATTCTCAACTGGAAGGTCAAGATACAGACATAGCCAGTGAAAATGCATTCATGTATGATCAAATTATGTATCTGCTTATACAAACCATTGTTTCTCTGTGCATTAGTAATGGATGTAGCAGTATTCAAATGCAGATACATAGCTGGGATAGTTAAACCATTTGTGGTTTTCAAATATGCAACAACAAAAGGGTTCTTGAATCTTAACCTCTTTATTTCTAATATTTACCTCTAAAAATGATGGCTTTGTCTGGAAAATGCATTTGACCATTTGAATTCTGCCTTAAATTTTTAACATTTTAAACTGGCCCCATGTTGGACTCCTCCCGACTTTCTAATGCCTGCCTGTTCTCACTGTGAAATATCAGTGTTGAGAGACACAACATTTATGAGCAAAGGGAAAGTAGTAGTAATAGATGCAGTAAATTAAGCAGAAATATTTTGTGTGGAGTTAAGAATGGGTAGTATTGTGTACTGCCTGTGCCAGACCTCAAAAACATACCTGTTTAACTTGTCCTCTGGGAAATATGATAAGTTGATGTAAATAGTGAGTGACTACAGAATAATCAGAGTAAATAAAATTTGTTTTCTTAAAATGGCAGTTAGTAGATACCAGTTTCTAATACCAGTGTAGTTCTGCTGGAATACAGACAAGGGAACAGGAGTGTACTCTGCATTGAAACCTGTCCAGAAACAGGCGCCAGGTACCCTAAACCTCTGATCAGCTGCTCCAAGTTGGTATTTGTTGCATAAGTTTCATACCTAGAGGTCTATTCTGTTCTTCCTACAACCACTAAAAAAGTTTAGGAAAGTCAAATTTTGTCACTCAGCTGATTCTCAAATCACTGTCAGTTTGCTAGGGGCCAGGATATTCTGCTGGAGCTTGTCTCTCATTTTAGTAATTTTATTATCAGTGATATACATATATTTATCTACCTCCACAAACCTGGTGCTGAGGCTTAGAGTTCTGAAATGCAAATGCACTGTTTGTACTGTTGCATTGGAACATTTTCTAAAAAGTGCAACTACAGGAACTGGGCTTGTGAGGGGCGTTTTGTGGTGTCTGCATTAGAAACCAAATGTGACATCCCTTTTGGTTTGCAGAGGAGTCAATAGAATCATGTTTCAAGACATTTTCAAATTCTCTTTTAATTCATTGTAATGGTTTACATGTATATTACATTTCCTACTTTATTCTTTGACTTAAGTCAATACGTATCCAATGTAAGTGCAGTTCATTTATAAATAAATTGATATTCTGTCCCTCATTACCTATATTTCTAATGCATTCTGATACATTAGTAAATAGACTTGTCTGATTAATCATTAGCACATGAAAAGAATTAGCTGTCTGCTGCCAAATGGAACTATTGACAATGATAATAAGACCAGCTACTGTATCATCTGGAAGCTGATGTTTTACAGGAAGGCTGGAAATGGGTGGTATTCTATTTGTGCACTGAAACTGAATGACAGAAGTCATCTGTCTGGGTACAAGAAAAATAATAATTTCTCCATATGCCTTCGTGTATTTCTACCACTAAAACACAATAATGCCTTTGTACCCTGGGTATTGATTGAACTGCTTTCATGCCATCTTCAGTTCAGTATTCAGACTGAGGGAAAAAAAAGATAAAATGTATTTTCCTTCAAAGCAACACGTGTAAGTTTCTAGGATAATTACCCATTTAAAAAATTAAAAAAAAGAGAGAGAAGAAAAAATATCCTGCATATTGTGTCCTTTTGCTACTGTAGTTTGGCTTAGCACATCTAGAATGGTCACTACCCCAGCATGTGAAAACATTCATGTGGTTTTCCCTTTTTGTTAGTACCCTTTAAAAAGATTCCAGTATAATTGCCATAAATATGCAAATTAACTATATGATAAATGCAGCAACTTGATTTACCAAAACATTGTGAACAAGTTTTTTGTGGTTAGCAAATAACTGCACTGCATGCCAAATATTGGTAACTGGGGATGAAGCAGTGCCTCTGTTGGGCACTTGCACCTTTTCTCAGATGCTCAGAAATTCACATCTTGTGTAATAGTTATGAAATGCTGACAAAAGAGCTGAACAGGATTTTATTAACACATTGGTAATCTTCCAACATGTTAAAATAATGCACAGCATAGGCAAAAAGGTGCTAACCATATTCTAAATATTTTAACAAGGCCTGTATGCCCTTAATTGCATAAGTTAACAAAATGAGAATTATTCTGTAAATATTTTTTGCTTTCACTTAGTTTTGACCTCTGAAGAGCTGGAGACAACTGTAGTTATTAGAGACTCATAAGACTTTTTGAAAATGCGGACCTTGTGTCAATATTCTGGAAAATAGCATTTTCAGTTTTTAAAATTTAAAACACTCATTCCAGATTAAGTTCTTTTTACTGTAGTTGACTAAGTAAATATGAATAGTGTGCCAAAAAGTAAATTTGTTCACATGTAAGACAGAATACTTTTTGTGCATCTGTGATAGCTCAAAACGTGTAGAAGGTGCACTAAGAAAGTGAACAATATCTTCAACCTCTCAATTGTTTTTGAGGGCCTGAGGTTTGATAGTCCTTTTTTGGTCCTCTGTAAGAAAAGCAGGTGACATCTAATTGTAATTTTTTGTAATGTTTTAAGGTAAGAAATAAGAGAGTGTAAAATGCTGCTTGGCATGCTTATGTGAAAGTAGCATTTTGTTTGTTTGATTTGGTTGTAAATATGAAAGCGGAAGTGGCATGCAGGGAGCAGAAATTGTATAAGAAATAATAATTGTAAATGTATCATATTTAAGTAGAATTAAAATACAGCTGTAGTAATTAATGTATTCTCAAACACTAAATACAAATAAAAGACAAGAAACAAGAAAAAACACCCAGTCTGTTGGGAAAAAATAAAATATATGACAGCATATGTAGATATATTTGTGTGTGGAAGGCAGTGCCAGACTGCTACACATAAATCAAATATAATTTGCAAAGGAGCTATTTTCAGATCATTTTAAAATTAAATTGAGTAGTAGGTATCCGTATGTTAAATTTAGGGAAAATGAAATTACTAAGTTTGTTCAGAATAAAGACCTAATCTGCAAACTCTTGCAATGTTCCCTTATTTATAACAGAGGATGGGTAAGGCCATTTACATTAATATGGATCCGCAGGATGGGGCTGTGCACTTTTCTCTATTCAGCTTTGATACTACCATATTTATAGTGTTTGGATTGCATAGTATCAGTGCTTCTTAGGTTCACTTACCAGTGCTTTTGAGACTCTGTCCAGGGACCTAATTAGTCCTTGAATTTGCAGTTCTCTTGCAAGAAAAGTGCTACATTTAACGTGAGTCAATGGGACTTTTACTTTTGCAAAGACTGCTGGATCAGGCTCTTACTGTATACAAGAAATATTACAGCTCGATCGCCTTCTCTTTACCATATTTGAAACTGAAGCAAAAAGAAGGTCATTGTTTCATGAAAAATATTAAAAATTCATGATATGTTTTGGTTTCTGCTCTTGGATTCCTGGAGTAAATAATACTAATGGTATATTTTCACCATGTCTCTTAGCAATTACTGTATATTATGTAAATACTAGCAGGTAGCATACAGTAAATCTGCAACTGAAGAAATATTGACTTGAAACAAACTCATTTTAATTGAGAAACAGTGAACTTTTTGTACCTTTTTACTGGTCTCAGATTCATGGTGTAACAAATCTCTAATTTCCTAAGACGGTACACAGAGAAACTGTAAAATGCCATTCTCAGTGTTCAGGGAATAAAGCAAGCAGAAAGACATTTTTACTAAAATAAACAACTTGACTAAACCCAATGCTGTAAAGTGCAAGTGTGAAAAAAATCCCACTTTAATTGTGCAAGAGAAAAATAAGCATCCTCACCATGAATAAAGACATCCCTTCAGCAGCACGTGCAGAAAGGAATAGAGCAGATAATACCAACATCCTGCAGTGGTGTGTGTTCATGGAAGGCAAGGACAACAGAGCATAAGTTTCCATCATGACTACAAATTGCTTTTCCTTTCTTACTCAATGCAATAATGTTGCTGAATGTTTTAATAAAATGTGTTTTCCAGGTAGTATTTTGAAAAAAAGATACTCTGAGCACCATTCAGTGTGTTCCTGTTCAGTGCAGTGGAACAGTTTGAGTAGACAGAGCAAGACCAGCTGTATCAGTGAGTGTAACGTCCCTTGGGCACAGACCCAAACACACCTACAGCCCAGGCAGTCTTTCCTTTGAGCAGCACATGGAGCAGTGTATAGGGAACACTGGGAAGGCAGGGGCCTTTCTGATACTTTTGCAAGTTGAGACAAATTGCATATTTTCATCACGTAGTGACACAAGGATCTTTTTGGGGACATTTATTAAAAAAATCATTTATTATTCAAAAACTAACTGCTAGATAATGCAAAAGCAAAGACCTAAGTATTTATTTCCCCAGAGGTATTGATTTTTACCTTCCTCTGTCATAGTTCTCCCCAGATAATATGCCAGACTCATGCCTTTGGGTATCAACCCTACATACCTTTGATCCTCTATTCATCCCAAGTGAAGGAGGCACAGATAAAGAGAAGTATCTGTTTCCAGAAACCTTTGGAGCCATTTCTTCACCAAATTTCCGTTTGTTGTAGCAGTGGTGAGTCCTAATTCATTTCTTCACATGTAGATCAACTTTTACATGGTACTGAACTCTCCATGGAGTTAGTGAGTGATAGGGTGCTCTGTGCTTTGAAACACATATTTATGAAGGACAAGATCACATCTAAAAGCTTTTATCCAGCTCTGATATTTATTAAGTTTCCATGTGTGGAGTCCTAGCTTGAATTTCTCAAAAAGATCTTTGTTAAATATTCCCCTGTCTGCTCACCACTGTCATTAAATCAATCTAAGTAATGTGTTTTGGGGGTTCTTTGGTGGGTTTTTTATTCCTTTTAGTAATTTTCACCTCGCTAAGCACATGGGCTTACATGGTGCTGAGTGCCTTTGTCTTGCCTTGAAAGGTGGCCACATGGCATAGAGTAAGATTTTAAGTAATACTAAATGAATTTACTTAAAGAACTGAAGGTTGTCACAGACAACCATCTGTCTAAATATGAAAATACATCATTGTGTTCTTCAAAATCTGACTTTCTCCTGCTGCTGAATCCATAGGGCTGTGCTAACAGACAGGAATATATCATAATAGAACAATCTTTCTACCTTACTTTTCCACTGTCCTTAGACCAAAGCAGGAGCTGCATAGTGAGGGTTCAAAGTCATTTCCCTCTTTACTCTCTGCTTTCAAAGACTGGGGTAAACTTATAATTACTGAAGTGTACCTGACTTAAAAGGTAACATAGACATTTTTAAATTATGAAGCAGCAACTTGGCATCTCTGTAGGCAAACAGTTATTGGAAATTAGGATAGTGAAATCGAAAGTGCAACTTATGATTTGGTGTACATTTTATATGAGAATAATGGAATTTACTTGATGAAAGATAATAAATATCTCTAAGATTAAATGATGAGATTGTGAATCAAAGAGAGTAGAATCTTATTTCTGAGGAGTTTGGGCAAATCCAGCGTAGGGGAAAAATCCAGTGGGGAAAAAATACTACCCAGTGTAATGGTATGACAGTGTATTCCTATTTTGCATATGAGAGGTGAAATCCACACTTTCCAAAAGCTGGTGTGGAGGAAGCCTGAAGTTTGTTCAGGCAAAAGGCTTGGGTTCTCTCTCTCCACCTTTGATTCCAAAGGGAATTGATCCTTTTGCCTGGAGGACTCTGCCTATGATAGGAGAAAGAACTATTCTAAATATTTATCCCCTGAATAGTCTCTATCCAAAACATATGAATGGTTAAGGGTAAGGGTAGCTCCTTAAAGTGGAATAACTCTGACTTGTGAGATTTTGATTTTATAGCAAACAATTAGTTGTGCAATTATTCTTCATCAAAACTACCACAAATATGTTTTTTATTTTAAACCTTACTGGTTTCATTATAAATGGATTAGCATTTTATTTTATAAGCCCCAGAAAATGTTGTATAATGAAAAGGCTAACCCTTAAAATAAACTAAATGCATGTTCAGTGATTAAGTGGCTTGCTTATTTCCATTGAAAAGACTATATAAATTACTTAAAAGCCACATGGACATTATTTATGAAGATTATAGATTGTTTTTTAAAGTTCACTTAAAACTGTCAAAGGACAGGGACCCTTAAAAGTTTTACTTGTACTAAAATATAAAATGAGGTAAAATGTTCAGCGTACTGTGTTTTGTTAGTTTTCCCTCAGTTAGCAATAATTTAACCAGAACATGAAAAAAGTCCTCATATTGTATTATATTATATTTTCTGGTATTCTTTTTATAATACAGCAATTAAATACACAGAAAAAATGTGCAGTAGAAATATTCTTAAAAGTAATGAGATTTTTATGCACTTATATAAATCAATTTAAGTACTTGAAAGTTAGGAGTCAACATAAAAAGATATAAAGCATCTGAAATATCAGGTGATATGATTACATATTTATAGCAATTTTAGGCTTAACATCATGGGCAAAGATTCAGGAGAGCTGCATAGCGGTATCTTACACTAACTTTTAATTATAAATTTCTTTCATGTTAGAACCTACGTGACTCATTCATTATTTATTAGGAGCATGTCCTTGATCCCCAAACATTGTGTGGAAGTTTGTAAGCAAGCAATTGGCATTATTCAAAGCTGGAAATTTCCTCTTAAGTCTTGTGCAATGTAGTGCTTAACTTTTCTGGCTTTCTAGAAAACATATTTTGTATATGTAAAAGCAGCAAAATTCTATGTAAACCAATAGTTTAAAAAAGAAACAACAAAACAATACCTACCCATACCCTCCTTCATTCATTGTCTTTTTCATTTTCTCATTAGTGGAAAGACACAGGGACTCTGTAAAATCTCTTGTGAATAATAATGGCCAGAAGAGATGATAGAGTTGAGAAATAGAATAATTTTATGTAAATAAACTTAGAAAAACTCCATAGAGACAGGTCTGTTGGTTTGGAGTGGTTTGTTTGTTTGTTTGTTTGTTTCTCAAAGGACATAAAGAGAGAAAATCTTTGTTCTATGTAACTAAAAACTGATGTCTGGCTATAACATGGTAAACCCTAGAGAATGCCTAATGCATTCTGGTAGGTGGATGAGACTCAAATCTTGAGAACTCCATAAAGAAGTCCTTGAGATCCTCTCCTAAAGAGGAAGGGCAGCAGAACTGTCCAGGAGAAAAGACCAAAATGATAACAACCATTAGTTTTGAGCACAGATGAAAGCTAAAAGGCAGTCAGGAGGCAAAGTGACCAAGCAGACATCCATCACACCCAGAGTACGTGCTGTAGAAATGATATGAAGAACAAAAATAAAAGTGTTCAGCCATCGGCAAAGTTCTGTGCTGTGGGAAACAGAGTCATTGTCTGTCATAATGCCAGTGGCAAA
The DNA here is from genome assembly GCF_047495875.1 of Pithys albifrons albifrons. Taxonomy (NCBI): domain Eukaryota; kingdom Metazoa; phylum Chordata; class Aves; order Passeriformes; family Thamnophilidae; genus Pithys; species Pithys albifrons. The sequence goes on along the minus strand of NC_092469.1, from coordinate 10,223,239 downwards.
TGCTAGGAAGGCAGGAGCATTAATATTTCAAATGATTGAAGACATGAAGTTCTATGGTGAGAAAGATGCATATAGTGACTTTGAGAGATCCTAGGGAATTGCATGTAAAGTACATGTACATGGCAAAGGCTTCCAGCTGTTTCCCTTCCAGCTGTTCCCATTAAGAAAACACACTCATATCAGTCCAGGTCTAGCTGGATTACAGAATGCCAGCTACAAAATACTGCTTGTCAACAGCAGAGATTTAATAGGAAACCTTGGCCAAGTTTTGGAGAAATGCAGTAACACCTTTCTGAATCTACTTAGCAAGTAGTTAATGAAAAGTTTGCTAAAGAGAAGGATAATTATTTAGAGGGGTCACAAGAGAAGACATGAGGGTCAGGGATTATTCACAATGTCAAAACAATAATTTAAATAATTGTTTAAGCATATTATACCTGTTTATTTTCCATGTCATTGAAAACTAGAGAAAATGTACAGATTAGAATGAAAATTAATAGAACTTATTTTAATGTTCTTCTGCTCCATAGGGAACATTGAGAAACGAACCTTACATGTTGTCTACCTTCACATGTTCAGATATTGTAGATTTCTGGTGATTGTAAACTGTGTATAGAAAGGGGAGATAAGTATTAAGAAATCTATTTGATTCACAGGCCACTACATTTCCTTATTAAGAATTGCTTTTTTTTCTGTATTTTGTCCTGCTTTGCCAATGTATCTCTAATTTGGGTTTTTTTAAGAATTGTTGCCACAAAAACTTAAAGACAAGACAATAACTCTGACTTTTTAGAATTTTATAAAGCTGCAGCCAGTACTAGGAGAAAGAGAAATCCTAACATTTCTGTTTTCATTGTTTTAACTTAAGTGCTTATTACTTTTGATTCATTCTCTTAGCTATGCTTTTTCCTAGACACTTTTTATCCTATGTCTCTCTCAGTTCCTTTCCACCTAAAAGAAAATGGAACAAAATATTCCCATGACTTTCTGAAATTTCTTAGCAAGACATTAGAAGACCAGATGCTACAGTCTTATAAATTAAAAAGGCATTATATACAGCCAGCTGTACCATATAAAGTCAGATTTTTATACCACATTGTGGTGTTCTGTGAATCCCTATTTATTTTCAACATCTGCTTGGACCTGTCCATGCTTCCCATCTATTAATTAAAATTAATCATATGCTAGAACATACCTTAATGTTTGAAGTTTGATCCAACAAGAAAGCTATTATACTTACTGAGTGTTTACTGAAGAGAAAACTGTATTTTGTTTATGTTTTTGTTGCTTAATGGGAATTGCTTTCCTTTCCTGTGCATTTCTTAGCTTTGGAAAAAAAATGTTAATTATTGGTTAATTGATACAAAATACCTTATGGACTATTAATTAAAAAAAAACTTTTTTTTCCCAGTTCCTCATGATTACTTACTTCCATGTGAAAGTGTTATACTGTCTGATGTTTGGCACTTCTTACTGGCATTTCAGCCTTCTTCTACTCTACTCTTCTATATTTTATCAGAAGTTATTAAACACTCCTCTAGGCACATCATTTAATGAGAGTTTTAATCAGGTCTTTGCATGGTCTCCAAAAGGTGACTCATTGAATTAAAAATAGAAAACTTGAAATTCACAGTTCAGTGTTTCCTGCATAGATCCTGCAAATTAGAATATCCAAAGATAAATCCAAATCAAGAACCTTGAATAAAGCCAAGTCAGAGTGACATATTTCTAATACACAGCAAATACCACCAAAAGTGTGGCCATGTCCTGGATGGTGCTCAGATCCACACAGGCAGGATTCCCATTCCTTTCCAGCAGGGTGGGTTTTCATGTTATTTCTGAGGGTTTGGGAGAACCTGAAAATCCTCTGCATCCAGGTCTGCTCAGCCACTACCACGAGAGACTCAGAGCAGGGCTGCAGGGATTTGGGGCAGGGGCCGGAGGAATTTGGGGCAGGGCTGCTGCAGGGATCTGTGGTAGGGCTGCTGCAGGGATTTGGGGCAGGGCTGCTGCAGGGATCTGTGGTAGGGCTGCTGCAGGGATTTGGGGCAGGGCTGCTGCAGGGATCTGTGGTAGGGCTGCTGCAGGGATTTGGGACAGGGCTGCTGCAGGGATCTGGAGCAGGGGCTGCTGCAGGGATCGGGCAGGGCTGCAGGCATTTGGGACACGGCTGCTGCGGGGATTTGGGGCAGGGCTGCTGCAGGGATTTGCGACAGGGCTGCTGCAGGGATCTGGGGCAGGGCTGCTGGGATTTGGGGCAGGGGCTGCAGGCATTTGGGGCAGAGCTGCTGCAGGGATCTGGGGCAGGGCTGCAGGGATTTGTGGCAGGGCTGCTGCAGGGATCTGGGGCAGGGCTGCTGGGATTTGGGGCAGGGGCTGCAGGCATTTGGGGCAGAGCTGCTGCAGGGATCTGGGGCAGGGCTGCTGGGATTTGGGGCAGGGGCTGCAGGGATTTGTGGCAGGGCTGCTGCAGGGATTTTGGGGCAGGGGCTGCAGGGATTTGGGGCAGGGCTGCTGCAGGGATTTGGGACAGGGCTGCTGCAGGGATTTGTGGCAGGGCTGCTGCAGGGATTTTGGGGCAGGGGCTGCAGGGATTTGGGGCAGGGCTGCTGCAGGGATTTGGGACAGGGCTGCTGCAGGGATTTTGGGGCAGGGGCTGCAGGGATTTGGGGCAGGGCTGCTGCAGGGATTTGGGGCAGGGCTGCAGGGATTTGGGGCAGGGCTGCTGCAGGGATTTGGGGCAGGGCTGCTGCAGGGATCTGGGGCAGGGCTGCTGCAGGGATTTGGGGCAGGGCAGGGAGCTCTCCTGGGGGACTGGGCTGACTGAACTTGGCCTGACAAAACAGGGACTGAGGACAGCTACAGAGCCAGCATTGTGCATGTGGAGCCGTGAGCTACTATAAACTGACCAGGAATAAATTTAGACTGGAAATACAAGAGGTTTGTCACATGACACAGACCAGCTCTTTCCTTGGACTGTGACCCTTTAGTTTTCTTTGGGAAAAGCTCTCCTGATAGGGCTGGGGCTTTATGAGTCTTGCAGGGTTTCCTGTCTCCCAGTAGTTCACCACGAGGACATGTTCCCCAAGACTAGTGCTTTATCAGAGCAGAGCTGCTCATTTCAATCCCTTCCTCTCTGAGGGTTTGCTATCCTATTTCTCTGAAAGCCAAGTAAGGTAGCAGGGAATAATTTTTTCCCTATATTTGGCCACAGCCGATGTATAAATAGTGGATAAAAGGTGGTATGTGGCAAGAAGTAATTTTTAAGAATTGAATGTGCATAAACTGCGTAGGTTTTTCCATCCTTCATTCACTTCATTAAATGCAAAGCAAGCAAAGTTTTAAAATAACTTTAATAAGTGTTTAATAGTTCCTAACACATTTGAATGGAAATCGTTATATTATCTTTTCCATGTAGGAGATACTATTAGGCAATGATTTAAAACAATATTTGCAGAATTATATCTACCATATAAATACTCAAACTTTTACAATTCAAACACTTTTGGGTATTTCAGGAGCCTGAGTCTTTAAATATAATTTTTTAGTTTATAAAGGTTTTCAGTACACTTTGAAACATATATGCATTAAGCTTAAAGGCAAAAGGAAGCAATGAGTTGTAAATTACTGGTGGCTGAAATAAAACAGCATTTCAGGATCAAAGTGTGGGCCAGCATTAACACAAGCCTTTCTAAATTTTTGAATGTTTTCAATTCTACAGCTAAAATTGATGCCAGAAGAGTTAGATTATATTTATTTAATTTCCCCCTTTTTATCATTACAAATACACTGAAATACACAGCACATAACACACTGTGCTTGTATTTCCCTGGGATGTCTATTGTGTTATTCCCACTGTAAGCATGTGAGTAAAACTTTGTCTTCAAAAGTGTGAACTGAATATACCTGGTCACCATGAGAAAGTTAAAACAGATTATATTAAACTGTCCAATATGGTGTCACTGATTAATAATGATTGATTCTGTAATAACCATGCAAATGTAAACTATTCATTTATTCCAAATACGTATGAATTGGGAGAATAATATCTCATATAATCTGGTGTTAGTCTATTCACTGCATCATAAAAATTAATTTGTCTAATTAATGACATTAGTTCTTTTATACATGCATAATTCATATTAATTGATAGATCTGCCTAAAAAGAGTACCTTTTGGAAGAAAAATGATCCTATTAGTGCAAGTTTAATCCAAATCAGGACTGACAAAGCATGGTGCTTTCAAGGCTTATCTCCAGCTTTGTTAATTGTCATAAGCATTCTAAATTGATTATTCTAACATTAACATGGGACATTTCATTCATCAATGCTTTGCTGTAAAGAAAATTTGTCTAATGGATTTGGGGAGCAGCACTAAATAAGTGTGTTGGTCCATTTTTCCACTGTAGCTACAGGGGTATTCAAAGCATATTAATTCAGTAATACTGAAAAAATTAACTGCTAAAATATATAGAAATATCATACAAAATTAGATTTCTGACACTGAATAATTTTTGTGATATTTCAATAGTAAATGAGTGTGCACACTAGCACTTTTATTGCTTTTGTATTTCACAGATGCCTTGATAAACAGCCAGTGTTAATATTTCTTATGAGCGATGTTGCTTCACCTTCCAGGGCCACAGGGGCACAAAGTGTAGGATAAATTAGTTAAATATGCATTTTAAGGAGCTGCTTGGAGGAACAAAAATTATAATACAGTCAGGATTTATAATGTACAACCTTATAGTTAGCATTTTAATAATTTATTTGCAGATGATCAAGTTTACTATTGGTCAGTGAAAGAGTTCAGACACAGACTGAGATTTTAGTGAAACAAGTGAATTTTAAAGTGTTTGTTGTTCTCTCTGCTAGTTAAGTTACAGTTCTGAAATTTTTTTAATATATTTTTAGACACAGAAAATACAATCTTTACAAATTCATCTGGTTTCTGCTCAAGGTGAGAGGGATTAACTTTCAAAAACCACACTCCTTTTATAAGTATTGGCTCTGTTGGCGGAATCTACTTTATGTGCACTTTTTATGATACTCTAGTTTCTTTTCCCCATTCACCTGATCTTTGTTTGTCTTGCACTTTCTAGCATTCTGTTAATCACTGGAAGCCACTGTGGAATCAGATCTGCGGCAGTGCCAAGAATTTCAGGAAGCTTTTTATAGTAGTTTGCAATTGAAGGCATGCATCATAAAACGAATGAGGAGGAAAGGAAGATGCTGTCCAATAGAAGTTAAAGGCTTGTTCTCTCCAACTCTCTAATCAGTGCATATTTTTCCACTTTGTTGAGCCTATCGTTGAACAGCAGTCCATAAAATGAGGCCATGCTTGACCTCCATTCCTTCTGCCACAGTTTAAAAGGATTCATGAAGGAAACAAAAAGGCTTTTCCCTATTTCTGTTCCTCTCAGTATTGGTTCAGAGCGAGTAGGTGAACAATTCACTTTAGCTTAGGAGTTTTGATGTTCATTCAGTGTTTGTGTGGGGCTTTGGATTCTCAATACCAAAGCAGTTTTTCTGCCTCTGCTGCTTTACCTTGATTTTCTAATTCCATGGGGCAGATTGGAGATGTTTTTAGGTCTTTTTGTTATTTCAAACACAATAAAAAAAGAGATCTCATGTTTTGATCTTTGTATTGTGTAATCAGATTCTCCTTCAGTCAGTGAGAGTAAAAAAATGCAGCTGAACAGCTGGCTAGGCTATTTTCCACTCTTCAAACACAAAAGTTAGATAAAAGTGAACAGTGTTGGTTTGAATTTAGTCCTATGGGAAGGGATTTTACTCCTGCTGATGCAGGAAGTGCTCTGTTACTCTGTGATAATCCCCTGAGAGTTATGTTGTAATTGTACAGCATAGGGTGGTTCTTCAGTTTGCATCAGGAATCAACATAACCTTAAGCCTACATTTAAAAAACACATACACTTTGAATTTACTATTTATGCAGAAACACAATTGCAATGACCACCTTTTTGCTCGTCTCTTCTATAGTAGTGACTCAGTGAAGAAATAGTGCAACTTCAGGTTCATTTGAAATATGTATCCTGGCACTGCAAATTTGAGTCCAGAATAAAAATGCACAGAGAATCATGAAAAACAAAACAAAAAATCCAAAACACAAACCAAAAATGCAAACCCAAACCCTCATGAACTTCTTCTTCCTGAATGCCATCGTTTATAAGTCTGCTGTCTTCATTTATCACCTTTGACTTAGATCTAGTCGTGATTTCTGAATTATATATCCTAATAACTGAAGCTAGGATGGATTGTATCTTCAAGTTTATATCCATTTCTGTGGTCTAAAAAAAATCCCTTTGTTCCAATCATGACTAGTTTTTCACATCCATTTTTAATCCATATGCCAAGCATTCTCCATAGGGTTCAAATTTCAGTGAAAAAGGAACACTTCCGAAAGTTGTTCAGTTTGGTTTACAGTAGACAATGTTTGGGAAAGACAGAGATATTCCATATCCCAAAACTAAAATATACCAGATGTTCAGCTTTATTCTGGTTAAAAACAGATCAGAAAAAAACATATATAATATTCTTTGTTTCCTAAAAGTAATTTAATATTGCTTTCAACAGAGAATATGATACTCCAATTTTATATAGTAAAAATGGAAAAGCTATATATCTATGATAAAGGAGGAAATGAAAACAAATTACCTGTATTTAAAATCCAATAAAATTCAACAAATACCTTCATGTCTGATATTAGTTGAATACATACTTCCAAGTCATGTAAGAATTAATTACTGTTCAAGTAATGTCATTACCAGTGCCTGCATTTAACGGATTGCTCTGTTTGACATGGGAGTCTGGTAATTTTTATTATTTTAAAATGAATGGAACTAACAGGTTTTTACTGGTCATTCAAGGAAGTATTATTGTGTTCCAGTGTGCCTCTCATGTGCTCTGAGTTTGAAGGATAAAAAGCAAAGGGGTAGTTTTTCTCATTAAAACACAACAGTGAAACGAGATACTCTCCTCTTCTTCCTTTACACCACAAGAAGCAGAACACAATATTTCCTCCAAATGCTTTTGTTTGTTAGAGGTTTCCTGTAAGTTTGATTGTTTTAAGAGACAGGAGAAAGGGAGTTGAACTTGTTGGAAGATGTTTAATGATTTTATAGTTGTTATCTTCAAAGTATCTGTAAGACATGTTTTCGGAGGCTGATGAGAAGAGTCTTTTAAGATTCCCTCACCTTCAGATTTTAGACATCATGGTAATGATTGAATTATGGCACCCTCACTAAAAATACATAATCTTCTAAAATGCTTTTCCTTTTCCATACCTTCTTTCTTTAGTGAGCTCAGGCTGTCTGAGTTATCCTCTGTATTCTCCACAACCTTGATGTCTTCACACAAGATACATGTTTAAGCCTATATATTATTATTGTTAGGTTTTCAACTGTGACTACAATTTTGGAAACAGGTTTTGAATGTTTAGAGTTGCAGTTCTGGGTCAGTTGAATAAAACTTTAAAAGTTCAGCCATGAAATTCACATCCTGTTACAAATTCTGACTGCAGCCTTTAGAAATGTTCATATTTGGGATTTTATTTTATCTTTTTTTTTGCATATTATACAGTGGCAGAAAAATAAGATTAAGGAACAAAAAAACCAAACCAAACCAAAAAATCAGCTGGATTTTTCCCCAAGTCTGGCTCCTCAGTGAATAAAAACTGAAACTCAGGTTTGTGTCCCTCCTGGGTGTCTATGACAAAACCAATGAATATACTGTGGAACAGATGCCTTATTGGATAAATCTATGCTCCAAATGTCAGTTCTGTGTGACATCTATCTGGCACTGTGTGCAAGATCTATAGAAAGTCCTCTTCCATAAGCATCTTCATAGATGTTATTTGCAGGAACATAAATAACATTGACTAGATGAAAAAAACAGATATATACTTTCCAGAAATACATGGACCTGGTGAATTTCTAGTTTTATCAACCAACGGGTTGAGTAAAAATCCAACTGTGGTACTTTCTAGACTGTCACATTCTTATGGAACTCTAAAGGCAAAGGAGGTCATAAAGGGAAGAATCATGACAGAGAACAGGCTTGTGCTTACAGAAGAAAACACTAATGAAATCTGTTCTATGTTTGTAACGCCTTTGTCTCTAAACCCTACAACTTCTCATTTTAATAGTAATGAAGAGAGAGAAAGTAATAAAAATCATTCATATTCTGATTTCTGCTCTTCAAAAGTTAATTCTGAAAAGAAATCTCAAAAGATCATGTTTGCATCACCCATGACTCAGAATATCTGTATTTGTTCCCTTAGTATAGCTATATGTGATACCTTGGCTTCATAAGACTCAACTTGGGTTCCCAATGGGAGAGTCTAGCCCACTAACTGACTTACTCCCACATTTTGTTTAGGCTATTTTCCTCTGCAAAATCAATAATCTGTAGGCTGACAAGAGGGAGGTGACTGAGCAACCTCAACCTCTCTACAGCACCATGGATTTTATCTGGGGAATAGATTTGTGAGGATTTTTAGTGTTTTTTCTTTACCATGTCACTTCACTTCAATTTTAATTTTGAGCCATCAGAACACAATGAAAACTGCTTGTCAGAAGCATAGCATGGCTTGACAACTGGTGCAGCAGCTCTTCTGTACATCAGGTTATTGCTTTAGAATATGACATGCCAATTGTACCATGCTCTGTTACAAATTTAGTGATGCCACGTCTCACAGTATGAGAATTATCGTGAAATTCTGCTGCAGATAAACGGCATTACATGACCAAATGTTTATGGTTGTCCATAAGAGATAAAAGGGTTGCATTACCCAGGAGACAATCAGATTTTCCCTATCCCAGCCCTAAATGAAATACCAACTTCTAATATGTTGATGAAAGACTGCCTTTCCATGTTTCCCCTCCTCCCACATTCCTTTGTAAAGCAATTTCAAAGTAAACAATGGCCTACCACCAAATAAGAGTTTACTAAGAATAAAAATTGAATTTGGTCTGCCTGTTGACAAGCTGATTGATTTGTGAGCTCTTATGACTGAATCCTCTCCTAAATGTGCTCTCATTTATCATGTGTAAGATTGTTTCAGAATCAATACCAGCTTAACACAGAAGCATTTCTGCCATGGACGTTTTGAAAACAACTTGCCTTCTCAATATTGCTACTAATTTTTTCAGGCAGAATTATCGGAACAGTTTAATTGCACTTTGCAAGTTAGCACATGCTTATACCAGGTTCTGCTTTGAAAGGATGATTTTCAAAGTAACTTCTATATATCATCTTTTTAAGAGAACAAAAATAGATTAAAATTGGATTTTTCTTCCTCTTCTAATGGGGAAATCAGATCGAACTTTCTCTAGTTGTTAAATGTGCCCTTTGAAAACCCATTTTCCAAAAATTGGATTTCTTAAATTAGCTTTTTAACATAATTATTAGCATTCTATTGGAATAAATACCAGAAAGCAGTCTGAGAGAAAACCTGCTTGGGTATGTGCTTCATTTCTTCCCTAGTGATGGCAAGACTTTAGGGTTACTTTTCTTGATTAAACACCCATAAATCTAATTTTAAATGACAGAGAAAATTTTTAAAGTCCAATATAGTACCAACAATGGAGAAGAAGAGGAACAGGGTAAAAGATTCAGAGCTCTTCAAGGAGTCCATGTGTTATCTCAGACCTAGTGTGCAGCTCTGCCTGTGCAGAGAGCTGGAGCACAGCAGGGCTCGGCTCAGCTCCGTCCCTCCCACCACGGGCAGGAGCATCAACACAGGGGAAGCAGAGCCAGTGCAAGCAGGGAAGAGCAGGAGTGGATCATACTGGATACCACCTGCCAGCCAGGAGAGAAGACTGGGATGAAGGAAAGAGGAATTTCTATTGAATTCATTTGAATGTGATGTTCTGAAGGCCATTTCCTCCAGACACTCACACCTATGATCTCCAATGCTCCCACTCCCATGTGTTGACCTCAGTGTTCAGGCTCCTTGGGGTGAGCCTGAAGCCCGTGGGCACTGGGAGTGCAAAGGGTCCAGGGAAAGGTCGTGCTGTCACTTGGGAGTGTGGGATCCAAGTTTAGAAAGAACCTCCTGCTTCTTGCAGCCCACAGGCATTTCACAGGTTCCCACATCATACAAACCCTGTTGCAGGTTTGTGGCACTCAAAGGTACTTCATTGAACAAAAGGCCTGAACTCCACAAGATATAAACATCCTGATCTAAATTAATACCTTTGCAGGCTTAAAACACGTATTTATACATAATTATACCACATTTAGGTTTTCATATACTTCATTATATTGTATTGAATGTATAATTATTCTTTATTTATAGTTAGTTATATTTAAATGCCATTAATTTCACCAAGGAAAAAAAGAAAATTGTCTTTTATTTTGCAGTAAGTAGTTTAGCCTCTGTTCAAAACAATTGATTATTCATACAGCCTTATGTGTTACATTAATGACAGTCTGTAAATCTTTTTACTACACTGCTTTACATGCTTCTACCCTGTTATCTTGATCATGTGGAAAGTAAATCAGAAAATTTAATTTGAATTGTGGGATTACTCAAAGAATAATTCAGGCTTTCCCTTGATTTTTAGATTTCTGCTGAGGTGGTGCCAAATTGTGACTCCCTTGAGTGTATGCTCTGTCTCCATTTAGATCAAAAGAAGTTTTTCTTTAAATTTAATTGAGACAAGATACTGTAATATGATTGATTTAAATTGTGTTGTGGCTAGAAATTAAGTTTATGGAATAAACTTAGCATTCTGATGGAAAATAAAAAACCTAAAATAGTTGAAGGTATTGGCAGGTGTTTAATAATAAACAAAAACTTAATAAGTGGAAAACAAAAGGAAATAAGCTTTTAAATAAATTATTATTACTATACTGTGCAGTATCAATTTGAATTAGATCTGGAGTTCATCTGAATTTAATTAGTGCAGACAGAAACTGAATGTGCTTTAGAGCCAAATTATAAAATTTTTACAGTTCCCACTTTATGCTAAATATGTACATGTTCAGCTATCCTTCTCAAAAGAAATGGGTAATATTTTTATGAAATATTTGTAACAACCTATTTTTGTACCATAAAGTGCTATTAGGGCTTACCTCAGAGTGGGAGATGATGATAATATATACACACAGACAGATAAATGATTCAATTCTTACTTACAAGAACAGCTGACAGTGATTGCTTATGCTCATTTCCTTTGTGCACACTGTGTAGACCAGGAAACTCCAGGTTTCATGGCCTTTCATGTTCTCCAAAGTAAATCAGTCACTCACATAATAATTATTAATTATTTCATGTTGACAGATTGTTGTACTGGTTTATGACAGTTGAAAGACCATACAAAGTAAAAAAAATGCAGCAACTGATAAAGTACATTAAAGCTGCAGTGATAACATGAATAATTATCAGTTGTTTGTAAACAGCTAGACAGATAAATTGAGATATTTGTTGTTGAGGCTCAGCTCACTGCAGTCAAGATTCAGCTTTGTAGATTATGAAGCAACAAAGGTTTTGGTTCATATTACAGTGGATTTATCCAGGTCATATTTGAGTCTCTACCTAGTATATTAAAAACATATGTGGTTAAACTTTTATTATGCAAGATATACACCAGTTGGTTGTGAATTTCTTGTATTGTGCTGACTCCAATGTTTAATTTCAACTTCAGCCCTCTCAGAGCTGTGGTGTTTGGAATATTTCTGATTTTAATCTGAGCTCTTTATCCTGCTGTGCTTTCAAACTGGACTCCTAATCACCTAGCTGAGTTGAACTTTTCATCTGGGGAAGGCGGTGAGGTATCCCAGCCAAAGATCAAATACTCTCAACTGCTGTGCCACATGGAAGTGAGCCAAAGTGATCACCAAATGCGCAAAGGAAAGGAAGCTGAGATTTTCTTAATATTTTTCTCTGTTTGGAAGCTTCTCTGTAGCTGCTGAACTGGGGCTATCTGCAGTGAGGCTTGATGCCTCTGAAAAATCCATGGGCCAGGGGAGATGCCGCTGTCTCTGGCAGGTGCTCCCCAGCAGCATTTGGAGAATGAGCCGTCAGGGTTCTCACGTGCTGCCAGTGCTGGGAGGTCCATGAGATCTGGCCCTGCCATCTCAGCCTTCTCACACACTGCCCAGCCCAGGCATGTTCTTCCCCTCCACTACATTTTCTTCCAGCAGGGTAGATAGTTGGGATAGAGGGACAATGAAAGTATTTGGTCACTGCTTTAAAGAGTTAAGATTAGTTTTTGTGTTTAATTCCTTATCTGGTTGGGTAGGAGAGTAGTTTTTTCTTGGAGGATCTACTCACACTACTGAATGCTGTAGGAAGAGCTGGAAATGACAAATAGATACAGTCTTGATATTGGTTTGATAAGTCTCATGTTCTCTTCCTTTTCTTTTACTGACTCTCTTAAAACACAGTGTTGTGTTTTACAGTCCCTGTGCCAAAGTAGGAGTGCTGGGCTCTTGTGATATCCACATAGTAATACTTGGAAGCAGAGTGTTCTTATCCATACTGCAAAAGTATACTCTGTGTTTCTGAGTGGTTCAGCTGTTAGCAACAAACTTGATGCTTTTCCACTTAAAAGGGGTCTACAAAAAAGAAAAAATTGTTCTATGATTCATATGGACATTGTGTATCAGTACTTCAGTATTATTTTTAAGTGAATGGTTGCTACACAACATAAAAGCCCTATTTTTAAAAATTTTGTACCCTAGTATATCACTATAATCAGGAAGTTTATTCATTTATAAACATATCTTATCTTTAGCATCTCAGTCATATGCAACTGAGTTATAGTTTGTATTATGTAGATGACTCATTTCCCTTTCAAGGATGTGCAAATCATATGTCATATACAGTATCTGACCTTTCTTCTTTCAGTGTCTACAGACCACCATTTGATTATTCAAAGCAATGCTTACAGTAATGATAACAATGTCAAGAAAAACAGTGCACGAAAAAAAAGTCCCTTAAGGATGGCTAATATTCAATGCATGGAGTATTAAAATATTAGAGTAAAAGCAATACTGAGAAAAGTTTAAAATAATAGTAGCAGAGACTGCTTGGAAATGAGTAACAGCATGGGAAAAAGCAGTGTGGAGCAAACTGTCTAAGAAATCCAAGTTTTTTCCAGATGAATTTCAAAACATGAAAGGACTGCCTTTGTGAAAATGTAGATTCAGATGGGGAGTCTGTAACCCAGACGCAGACTCTGTTCCTGCAATGCAAATCTGCCCTGGTTTCACATTGCAACTGGGACAATGTCCCTTCATGATTTCCCCTCTTGAAACAGCCTTCCAAAGTGCTGATCCTTTCATGTCAGTGGTTGTTTCTGGTAACACCTTTGAAGGGAAAGGGAGAAGGTAAATGCGTATCCTGGCAGTTAGCTGAGTTTTGCCTTTTTCCAAGTTGTCTCTAACCACGGTCATTTGCAATGTCATGAAACTACCAAAAATATCCCCTCAGAGGTGCCTGGCATTACCCCAAAAATAACACATCAACTTTTCATGTGTCAAGTGTTGGCAAACCAAGGGTGTGGTACAGGCATGGGACAGAGAACCCCCAAAGTCACTTCTCTGTTAGATTTGGTAATGGGTGTCTGTGACAATATTCAGAATGTGTAGCCTATAGCACCAAAACAAGCTGGAGTCCTGTTGGGGTCTGCACTAAGAGCCAGAAAAGGTTACTCGCTGCAGCACAATGGAGCCATGAGGGGAGCCTGCTCAGGCCAGGAGCTCCAGGCAGGAAGCAGTGGGGTCCAGGAAAGCTCATGAGTGTGGCTCTGGGTCATACAAAGAAGCTGCTTTGCCTTCAGGGACAGCCTGGCTGTGCTGGAGACATGACTGTGTTTGCTTGGGGTGCTGTTGGGTGAGTTTCTCTACTGAGCTCAGCCTGGCCCCACAGGGAGCTGCTGGGAGTGCTGAGCGCCCATGGCACAGACTGACTGATGTGGCCTCCCTACCTGTGGTGTCTGCGTGTTGTCCTCAGTCCTGCAGGGGATTCCTGCTCCACTCTTTTCTCTACAAACAATATTTCCCTCCACAGGGTTTCTTTTTGTTTGTTTGTTTGTTTTTGGTGGGGATTTTTAAAAAAAATTAATTTCCATTACTGTGACTCATTCTGCTTTGGTGGAAAATCTCTGTTCTTTTTTGTATAAAATCTGTTTATGACATGTGTCAGGACAGCATATAAACTCCTGCTGAATCCCACCTGTGCTTTAATCTTCTTGGAACTCAAGTATTTTACTAGCAATGGATATTATTGCATTAATTTTGGTGTGTGTGGTTTCCCAATTTGCTAACCTTACTATTAAAATTAATATTTAGGTTTTATATCTTTCAAATGGGAGTAATGATGTTAGTTATCTGATGTTTATGTCTTTCAGTCACGAAAACATTCCTATTTAGGCTGTAACAGGCCACACACATGTAATCACAATAAATAGCATCTAATATGTTTACAGTAGTGGAAGGATGAGGTTAACTTCTGTTTTCATATTGATGGACTCAGCTGGACTTGTAATACTATTGTTTACAATTAGTTACATTTTTGTTGTTGTGCTTTACCCTCAAATTAAATCTTTATTTCATCAACTAACCCTAGGGATTCCCTTTTATAATCAATGTAATAAACAGCATTAGTTGATAGCCTATAGCTGATGTTCATTTGTAATTAGGCCTGTGTTTAAAGAAGAATAATTTTCTAAATTTTACTGCAATAATTTTCCTTTAGATTTATTTATGAAAGGCAGGATTAAAAGTTGACTATGGTTTGTCTTGTCTCCACATGTCTTTAAAGCAAGGTCATTCCACTGGGACAACATTTTTCAATGTCTTTTTTTAAGCATAATTTTAGAAGGGAAATTGCTAACAGTCAATATGAGCACCTAACTACCAAATACTCATTCAAAAAGCTGTTCTACTACTTTGTCAGATGCTTGGTAAAGACACAACTAACGTATTGGCTACCCATATAAGACCAGAGCATATGGCAAGTATCAGTGACACCCTACTAAACATTAAAAAGTAGGAGCAAGATACAACGGGCCAGGGCACAGATATCAGCCTCCAACTCAGGTTTTCCTTGATGAAAAATAATGGCCAGAGGCAGAAGTCCTGTAGGAATTAAATATAAATCTTTAACAGCAGTTCTCAAAATGCAGGTGACCCCCAAACTCTCGGTGTGCAGTGAGAAAAAGAACATCTACTGAAAGCTGTTTACAGACAAGTTACTAGCTTTATCCATTGTTACCCTTCTTTGGGTAATTTTTGAAAATTTGTAAATGCCTGCCTATGTAATATTAATTTAAATCTGATGAGGTGATCTGTACGCTTCTGATCTCTGATGAAAGCAATCTTGTAATAAGCTTTAACCTCTAAAGCAAGACATGAACAAAACCACTTCAGTCATCTGAAAGAAAATAAATGGAAAAAGTTCTTTGTAAGGCAGGTTGTTTGTTAGTCAAGAGGAACAGCAAGTTCAAAGTCATCCAAAACTTTGGGTATGTTTTATACATATTGTCAAGGTAAGCATATTTTTAATAAAACAGAATGTGGCATATCTGTGTGCATCTCAGATTAGAACATTGGTATTTAGGAGAAGAATAAAAGGAGAAAGTTGCTGACAAGAAAGGTGATGGATTATTTAGCTATGGGTGGCTTAAAGCATTTATCTGTGTGAATCTCAAGACAGCCCTGAGGAAGTTGCTCTGGTTGTCCAGTTTGTACAATTAGTACAGTGCTTTATTTTGATCCAGCTTTTGCTATATAGATTTACTCTTTGGAACAAGATTAATTTCCCCTAAAACCAACTGCTAATACTCTCAAACCTCCTGCTTATGTGACTGGTTTCCTGCATTTAACTCTGGGAGGAAGTGTCGATCCACCCCTTCTGAGTCTCTGGTTAACACTCCTTGCTGCCAGCAAGTATTCAGGCTGGGCAAGCTGAGCCCAATAATAAATGAGCTTTGGTTAATAAAAAGAGAAAAACAGTAGTTAAAAAGTGGATAGATACAAGAAAGACATTAATTAATCTGAGTTTTGTTGGTCATTACACAAGGTGTAGAATGCAAATGGATCATCCTTATTTGCCTGGTTACTTATCTGCATTTTGTTCAGATTTAGTTACAAATATTTAGACAAAATATATGTAAAGACCAAAGACTGATAAAATAATTTGCAAGATGCAAGGATTATTGTCTTACATAATAAAGATACCAACAGAACAAATTAATATGCTGCACTGGACCAGAGTAGAGTTGTCCACCCTGAGCTGTGAATGCAGAATGTGTTTCACTTGAGAGACCTAATACTCTAATCAAATCACTCTAATACTGACCTGGTGTGGATGCCACCTTGCCTAAATGAAATGACTGGAGTCAAGTGGTAGCTTATTGGGTGAATTCAGTGGAGGTTTGTGGACAGCAAACTCCTAAAAGTTAAATGAAAAATTTTAGCCCCCTCAGTTGCTATTTAGGGTCATATCTTCAAGTGCTACAATACAGGTCCACAAAAGTATTTGAGCAACCTAATGAAATTAAGTGGAAATCAAGCAGAAAAACAGAAATGAGATGCTGAAATGCCTTTCAGAGTTGAGATATGTGTGTAAGTACTGTTGTTTCAGAGCCATTTGTGGATATTCTGCTAAAGTGTTTTACGCACTTGTGGTCCTGAATTTCTCTAAGAAAATGATTGCACTTATCCAAGACATGCCAGGGAGAGTTAGTTCTGTGAAGAAACACAAAGTGAAAGAACCTCTTTTCTGCCCACTAAGAAATTAGCCTTTCATAGGAAGTTGTATTTTTGAATCCCAGTTATGCATAGGAATGTCTTATTATTTCAAATTATTACCCATTAATTCAAATGAAAAAAATATGTTACACAACTGTGGTTATAAACATAGTGCAAAACTCATTTTTGTGTTCATTCTGGGCCTAGCTGCTGTGAAGTCAGTGAGGGATAGATCATGACTTACCCTGGAATGCAGCCACTCACCTCCAATTCCTGGGAAGACAGAGGAACTACGCATGTGAGTAGCTGCTCACTGCTGTACTAAAAGGGCTCACAATCTCACTTTTAGTGACAAAGTGCATAAAAATTTGAGCTTGACATTTCAGGAAACTTTCAAGTGAGAATGCAATAACCACTTTATGCCAAATATTCACAGCAAGCCTTGGAGATTTCATAATCATGTGAGAAAGTGTGCCTCTCAATATGGGAGGTTTAAATAAAAATAATTTCATTTGTATTCAGGTAACATTTTTATAGCATCAATTTTATGATAAACACAACAGCTGCAGCAAGATTGTTTTTCTTGCTGTAAGGCATAGTAGAGTGTTTGCCAATTTTCTGTCTCAAAAAAGGTGTCTTCACATCTTTATTTAGCCCTGAATATTTCAGCAGAATCTCTAATAACAGTTACATGTTATAAGATCCTGTAACATATTATAGTTTAAAAAGACAGGAAGAAATTGGATGCTATCACAGTACTGTGATTTACAAAGAGTAGGTTTAAGGATATGTTGTGTATTTATATGGTTTATCATGACTGACCTTTTCTTGACCTAAGTCAGAATCTGTGACCCTGAAACAAACTATATTCCCTTGCTGAACCTTATAAAAAGAATGCAGAATACATGTTTATCTACTGCACTTGATTCATTCTCTGCCAAATACATTCTTTCCCCATGTACCTGCTTTATTGAATGGGAAGGAAAGAATTAACATAGGGGAGCAGATCTCCCATATCTGTGATTTCATCTATCAATAAAGAGCTATTTTGCTATGGCACATAGAAGGTACAGAAGCACCGACCTGCATTTTTACCTTAGGATTTTTTAAATGGTTTGAATATTGCTTGAAACAAAAAAAAAATAACAAAGGCTGACATGAGGACCAAGAGCATCTACAATATTTAATATGGGGGTTTTTTTCTATTTTTTTGGAACTTCTACACTTTAAATTGCAGTATATTTAAATTAGTGTCCCCTGTCTCTATAAGGCACAATTATCTGAAGCAGTGATGCCAAGTTGTTCTGTCACATAACCAAATCCTCTGCTAGCTGAGAAACATGAGACATAGCAAATACCCGAGGAAAGGCAGAATCTTGGGACTAGTCTGTACTCAGATTCTCCCAAAAGAGCCTGCTGCTCCACTGAAGGATAATTTGAGCATCAAGTTCTGTTCTTAGGTGTCCAGGCTCACTTTTATAAATGAAGATAAGCAGCTTCATTCTAATTTCACTCAGCCATTAAGTGCTTGGGAGTTGCATGACGCTTGAAAGTTTAAATCCTGATTTAGGCCCCACAGAATTGCTGTGTGCCCTCATCACAGAGTGCTCTGTGTAGCACAGCGAGCAGCTGTGTGGGACATGGTGTCTGCCTGGGGTTAAACCATGACAGCAACTTGAGGAAACTATTTTTCAGTGCCTTTACCATTTGAATAAGCCACTTGGGAAGCTGAAATAAGGTATGAGCAGGAGGTCTTTTGTTGACAAACACTCTGCACATAGGAAGAGCAGGATAAACATTGGCTTGCAGCTTTGTCTCCGAGTTGCATGTCAAAAACTAATCATTATAGTCTGGGATTTTCCTAAAACAAAATGGCTGCACATTCATTAAAGTAATGGAAAAATCTGTACAAGAACTTTCACAAAAGGATCCGCTACATGTTAATCAAACTTATGGCAGCTGCTAGAAGGGATTGTCAGTTCCTTTTATGATGAAAATCCACATGGGGCCAATTCACAGTGCTGGCCAAGTTACAGGTGTCATATGGATAAAACATGTAGTTGGTTTAAGATTTAATTAGGACTTTCTTCTCTGATCATAACACTTTAAAGGAAAAATACACTTAGGATTTAATTTTCTTTCAGAGTGGTTATTAATTTGATGTGATTGATGTTAAGTGGGAATTAAATCATAAATGTGATTATGCTTGTGGTTGGATGTTGTCTCAGCAGATTGTTTCTGCTTGTCACTTTTGAATGACTGGTGACGTGGTATGGCATGTTGATTTTTATTATTGCTTAAAGATTTCACTTTATCATCATTTGTCAGGAAACTGAGTTTCCTCTTAGTCCCATTAATATTAAATCTGTCATAACTAGATTAGGATAGAATTGTTATCTACTGCACCTATGAGCCCTAGGCTAAATTTTACTCCCAGGAAAAAGACAGCATAATAACACAGACGGGAAAAGCAACCAACTCACGAAAAGTAAAGCTGGAATGTGAATAACAACAGATGAGAGTAATTTTTTCCCCCTGTAATTATGGTGCATATTTCTATTTACTTGGGTAAAACAGATTTCAGGAGTGCTTACACCTGAACTGGAAACTCGCTTTTCAGTGATAGAATATGTATGAAAAGCTACTAAGATGAGGTATTCAAAGATGGAATAAGAATACTATATCTTTTAAAGACAGTGAATTACAAGTTTAGTGAGGCAATCACTTTGATTTTCCTGATGGGAAACAGGCTTTTGGCAAAGATAGTAGAGGATGACACAACATTTCTGTGGACACCTCCCTCCCCATTTTGGGTAAGAATGTACCTAGAGGAATTGCAGGATTTCTGTCACCTTACAGAATGGACCCAATGTTACTAACACATGCACTGCCCTCTTTCACCAGAGAATCACAAGGACTGGTTGGTGCACTGTGCCCTTTTACAGTCAGAGTCGAGTCTGAAGCCTGCGAGGTCAATTAAATGGACTTCTGTGGTCTCACGTCAAGCCTTACATTTGTTGCTCATTTGCACTAACCAGTACTCTTCTCTGGTACTTATTTGATGCCCATTACTGTGATATCTGAGAACAAAGATCATTGAGAACAGATACTATTTCTACCAGAAAACTGAATTTTGTATTGGTGTAGAAGCAGAAGAATCCTATTAATCTACACAGCACATCAGAGTGCTTTGCACACAATGCAAGCCATGTGCATTCTCTACATAAGCCACAGCTCACAAGCTGAGATAGCTGTGGAATAACCCTCAGTCTGAAAAAAAAAAAGTAAAGAATTTTTGGGGAATTTTCTTTAGAATTTAGGAAAAAATAACCAATAACCAAACAGTTATATAAAGCTGAAGTTTTGCTTTCTACCTTAAATTTGGGTATAGAAATAAGTATAACCTTGAAAAATGGGAAGATTTACACATGATCGCTACATTTGTACTCATCTTAAAACTAGTATTTCATTCTTTATAACTGTCGTTATTATGGACAAATTTCCGTGCTTGATTGATCTGCCATCTCCTATCAATCCCAGAGCCACACTGTGCAAGATGTGTCATCAATTGCACACGACATTCAGCAGGACAGATGTTCCCTGGATACTTTGTGTCTGGGTTTCTAAGCATACGATAGGATATTATTAAATGAAAAAGAAGTTGATTTTTGTTCTGAGAGTGCCAATAATTTTACGGGTCTTTTAAAATCTGATTTTTAGACTTGAAAAGTCGGTCAAAGCTAAAGCTTTCTTGCAGATACTTCAGTTAAAAAAATATGCCTGTTTTTGGCAACAAAATTTCACTTTAAAAGTTCCTTTACAGTGCTAATGTTTAGTAACAAAAATTTAGAAGTGAGAAACTTCAGCAACAAGTAAAGCAAGAACATTAATTGTCTAAATGACTAATATGAGATTATGCAAGGGTATTTTCTGCAAAAGAAACCATTTTCAAAAAAAGTCTTTCAATATGATACCATGAGACTCCAAAATTTAGCGTCAGTCATGACAGATTGCAGTTTTGTTTAAAAGAAATGTGACTTCATATATACAGAAGTAGCTTTTGCTAGCAAGTATTAACTGTATTAGGGAACCAAAGAAGGAAGGGGTTAGATTCTGTGCTCTTGGTACAGAAAAGAGGAGAAAATTCAATTGAAATAAGTGGAATTACAAAGGAGAAAAATGAATCAGATATCAGAATCAAGGCTTTATTGGAAAAGGTTATGATGTTGAATATTAAATTAATCTAATTTGCACTCTCTGATGGTGGCCATTAGTGCCTGAAGTAGAGGCAATGAAATGCTAATGTGATTAGTTAGAAACACTAAAAACAACCAGTACATTATTCCTTTGATTTTGTGTTTAGGAATATTTCATTACTTCTGCTTCCTTTGAAATGAGGGTAAGATATAAATCATAGGCACAGATATAACTAGCGGTTGTGACGTTTTGTTACAGAGTTTAATTACATGAATCATAAAATATTGCTACAATTTTCCAAACTGTTAAACCTTAATTAATATGAACCCACAGGGACCACCTTGATGGTTTATAATGCTCTGGAAACTCTCCTCCTATAGTAGTAGTTCATATGGTTGAAGATTGCTTTATAATTTACAGGGAGTGATCAATTATTAGAAATGAAGCCAGACAAATTAATTTAATATAAATGGAGTTGTATGGAGTTTGACTAATTCTTTTTAATTACTTATATGTTATTTTTTCAATAGTCTAACAGAGGCAACCATTATTCTTCCCCATGTACAAATTCATTAATCTCATTACCATGCAGTATTAATATAATTTTATCACACATTCCAGAAGTGGAGCACATTGACAAACCACAATGAATCACAGCATTAATGTACTATCACTACATTAATTTCAGGACATGCCTTGCTCATCTACAATGTACGTACAGACTTGGTATAAAATGAGCTGAATAAGCACGTAATTATGACATCTGCTTCTTTTCAGGTACCTCTTTGTAAATCAGTGACAAAGGAATAACAGGTTTAAATATGTGTTAACACTCTGATAGCATGTATAATTGCAATATGGCAATGTGTAATGAAGATTAAATTAGACTGCAGTGTACCTGACATATGCAAGAGCATAACTGAACTGCAATAATTGTGGAATGAAAGATACTATAAAGCACTAATATTTAAATTCAGTAAGGTAAAATCAGAGTGAAGAAGAAATATTATTAAAATAGTGATGCAAACAGGTATATTGTTTTTGTAAGGAAATATTATTTCTATTCACAATTTTTACCTTCAGTATACCTGATATGTTCCTGGTGTTAGGTAAAGCTCTCACCAATTCTCTGACTTTGATCCTTCTTGTATTTTGGGTGTATCTGCCTCTCACCTCTGCAGCAGCAGATAGGCCCATCACATACACATATAGCACTGCTGGGGCATGACTGTGGGACACAGAAACTGCCTTTCACACCCCCACAGTGCTGGAAACCATCCACTCACTGAATTTATGCCCTTCACTAGGAGGCTGAGGAAGAGTCATGTGCTTTGTCCTCTGGGAGAGACCACCTGAAACATATGGGAGATCAAACTGTAAGTCAGAGGATATGACAGATTAGTAACTATATTTTAACTGAAGAAATTATCACAGAATTGGTAAAATATTTATTTTAGATTTGTATTGTGCTGTATTTCAAATTCAAATAACTTGTGGAGGGTGATTCTAAAAGTTAGAATATTAGGGCTTGCGTTGAATACTTGTATTTGTACAAAAATATAAAATACCTATGAATGTGACTCTGGTGAAGTCTGCAATGTTATAACATTTTTACATTGTAGCCTAAATTATACTATCATAATTTAAGCAAAAAGAGATTTGCTATATGAACACAAGAGACATTCATATAACTAATAATATATTATATTAATTAATTCATTGTTATATTAAATCATTCCCATTGCAGAATGACTGCTTACATCTTTTATAAAACACAAAAACCTGTTCATGCTTATGACTGTACATAATAACATTTTGAATATAATCTATGTTCTCTTTGTCATGCATTTGTGTACATATATGCATATACCCTGTACATATATTTATGAGACTGCACTATATTTCTTCTCAGAAATGATATGTCTAGGTATTCTTCAGCTTCTTAGACTTCTGGAAACATCTTTTTTAGACTTTCTTCTGACATTAGTTTTTCTTTTGCATTACTAAGCTGGAAAACAACAGATCCTCCACATATTTCACACAGAAATATGTTAAAAATAAATGTCTATCTACATAGAAGGATTTCCAGTAAATCCATCAGGGCCTGAACAACAAATAACACAACATGTGACCTTTCTAAAGAACCTGGTGACTCTTCAGCTCAGGCTAGATTTGCCCCTTTCAGAGCTCTCTATGTCTCTTATTATCCACCTGGCTAAATGAATTCCCCTGTGATATTCCAATAAAGCAGTGAGGCCTCCAGGCAGAGTCCCGTTTGCTCAGAGTTGCTCCTGCAGGAAGTTTGCTGAGCTTCCCATGGCCGACAGGGTCCGTTTGGGTTGGAGCAGGCCCTAAGAAAGCAACGCTGGAAAATATTTCCAGAAATTTCTCTTTGCAAGTCTTCATAGTTTTTGGTGTATAATCTGTAAGTACATGTGCACACACACACACACACATACACACATCTTTCGTTAATTAGCAAACACAAATTATGGTGGCTTTATCAAGCCAATTTTGAGTACCCAGACATGTATAGAAAGGTAAATACTGTCTTAGTGTTGAGGCTGAAGTTGCAGAATGTAATAGGTCTTTCTGCAGTGCGACTGCTCATATTTGCTAGTTTTCATATCTCCTGTCACGTTAACTTACTGTTAATTGGTATCATGGGTTTCAAGTGGCAAACTTTCCATCTGATGGTCAGTTAAAACCTTAACAGAAGTATATGCAATTAGACCAGAAAACTTCAGACTGAATGTAATGGAATGGCAATTTTTTTTCTGGTGGTCTTAGTCAAGAAACACAAATATTTAGATCTGAACTACCATTATTTTAGAACAGATCACCTAGTTTAAGATTAGAGGAGTTATTAGGACTTTTTATGGTTTAAAGCAGCATTTAAACAACACTTTCTGTTAAAACTGGTAAAAGAGTAATATAAGGGAGAATGGATTTTACTTGTTATCTTATAAAAATACATACGAAGCTTCAAAGATTATTAGAATTAATAAATTTGTTATGTAAATGAAACATCAGCATTTTTATAAAGTAATTTCATATCCATATAAATATAAAGTTTGTTTGAATTGAATAGCCATAATGAGGAAAATAGAGAAGATACTGGAATATAAAGAAGAGGGGAAAAAAAGCAAGCTAAGCACCTCTCTAACATTTTTTATGAATGACAATTAGAAACATTTTCCAAATTAGACTGAAAAAAAGTGCCTGTTTAAACACAAAATCTATTTGCTCATCAGATTTGCATGAATAACAATTAAAAAAACCCCTCAAACAATTCTTCTACCATCTGAAAATTATTAACACATAGAAATATTTTATCAATGTAGTGTTAATGCCATTTGAATTTGGGACACTAATAAGATGACTTGTTTTTAATGTGAATTAATACTGAACAAATTTAAGATAATTTTTCTGTGTTTAGGGAATTTTAGGTTCTCTTCTGCACATAAATGCAGACATTTTCTCCACAGTACACTTCCTAGTGCATTGTTGTATTTCGTTACAAAATTTGCTGAATTCTAGAGAGGATCTGCACATCATTTCCTTTCTTCAACCAGTTTAAAATATCTTACTTTCAAGAATTTTTCCTAATATTTAACCTACATTTTTCTCTTTTTACGTTAATCTTCTAACTCCTAGTTATATCCCATGAACATCATTAGATAATTCTTTTGTCTTATTTGAGTGTTTATATCTTGAAATATTTATAGACTGCTACCACATCTCATATCCCTTACCTAGTCATTATTTGGCCTGTCTGTTACCTCTTTTAAATCTTTCCTCATAAATCTCTTTCCCTTCACTAACCTCCTTTTCTGCTTCTCTCTAAATTCCCTTCCTTTCTCCCAGTCTCTGTCCCAGTGAGGTGCTCTATGCTGGACATGGTGTTCCAGATGTGATTTTCTTCCAGCCATGTTGACAGTGGCCATTCCCTCCCTGCCCTACACTGGGATGCTTCTGCTCAGAAAGTGTAAAATTGTGGGGGCTTTTTTTATTATTATTTATTTTTAATTTTTCTTTTTAATTTTTCTTTTAAAAAATTATTTACATACTTCTCATTGTAAACTGATGTCCAATGTATTATTAGGAAACTGCATTAAGGATCTTTATGTTATTGTTTCTCAGGTTTCTCTCTTCAAATTGGATTATACATGTTTATTTGCCTTGAGCATATGAGCAAATGAACACCTCCCCACACACACACTGATCCATCTCCATTGCCCAACACAGTTAGAATTTTCTCCCTTTTCCCTTGTATTTGTTAATGGGCAAAGACCTGATTTCCAGGGCCTTCAGGAATCTATTGAAGTTCCTTCTACCCAGGACATCCTGCCTCTTTTCTGGGTACACAAATACATGTGCTAATTTATGATCAAGCTTTTAGGGTATAATTCTACAGATGTTTAAGACAATATAATTCACAGTCCTGCCTTCCTATCATTACATGTGTGCTGCCTTTAAAGAAAGGAATAGGGCACGGGAAGCTGAGACAGACAAAAATTGTTCGTTTGTTTATTTAATATGCTTATATTTTATCCATTTCAATTGCTAGAACCAACTAACTGTGCAGTCCCAGGAGCAAGTGCTGGTGTGAGGAAGAGGGAGAAGCTTGGCTAAGGCAGGGGCAAGCCAGACCTCCAGCATCTTTGTTTCAATTGCTCAAAAATAGCAGGGAAAGGCTGACATTAACTGATTACAACAAATATGCACCATCACATTCCACTGAAGTAATAATACTCTTGGTAATGGCCAGTTCAGTCATATATTTTCCTTTATATTCAAGAGTC
The DNA here is from genome assembly GCF_047495875.1 of Pithys albifrons albifrons. NCBI lineage: Eukaryota > Metazoa > Chordata > Aves > Passeriformes > Thamnophilidae > Pithys > Pithys albifrons. The sequence continues at coordinate 10,197,516 of NC_092469.1, read as the reverse complement.
TGTATTGAAATCTATTTTTATTCTTACCTTCAGTAATGATATTGTATATTTATTGGATAAAACCTTTTCTGTATCACACACTGAGATTTTTTTCCTCTATGTTCTATATGTGCATTACTGCTTTGTGCATATGGTTTAACCAAGTGGCTTTTTTTTCCATTACACAACTTTTAAAAAATTTGCATATATATAACAGCTTTAGTAAATTAAATCTATATAAATTGATGGATTTTCATGACTCAAAGTCGTGTCCAAATTCTTAATTATTGCAGCTGTAATAATATTGAAATACATGACTTTTCAAAACAATTTTATTAATTTTAATGCAGTGTTTACAAAACTCTGCTTTTTGTTGAGCAATAAGCCAAAAAAAGAGCCTGACTTTCTTCTAATGGAGTCAAGTTTTGCCTTTTTAGTTCATGAATTAGCACACTGATATTCAAAGTATTTAAAGATGTCATGATGACTCTAACTTGTTGTAGAAATAAATAAAGATGGAATCCATATGTTTTTCTTTTGATGGATTAAGGGCCATGTTTACAACAACATAAGTTTACACTGTTGCTGCCCTCAAGAATTCTGCAGCTCTTCATGGGTCAGCTCCTGCAGAGGCTCATTCTTACTCAAGAGTACAATTACAGTAACCATTTCCATGGTTAGGGAAACTGTCTGTTCTGAATAGAACATTTAATGTGATGCTGATGTATTCTTTTTATTTTTTTTCCCAGACTTTTTATATTTAGAAAAATTTTAGTTTCCATTAGCACTACCCCTCAGCTATAGATTAACATTCCTTTAACATCAGTACAATATTTTACATATATTCATTTTATTTTGAATCAAGGTTGTTGTGTCACAGATAATAAAAAGGTCTATTTTTTTAAAGGAATATGAAGCATCATTTTGTAGCTGCTGTCTTTTTTTAATTTATTTCAGTGTCTTAAAATCTTCATTGCAGTGTTATCAGCTTTGCAAAGACCATAGAACGAAGCCGTAATCAAATGATTCTCTGACTGAGATCATATTTAGGAGTCACATTTCCACTGGTTTCAGTTTGCTGCTTTTGATTTTCTCTGGAATCAGCAACAGATTAATCTGGATATTATTTTTACAATGTTCATTCCATATTGAGATAAATGTTGAGCTCTTGCACATGTTTATAAGATCCAGTTTAATGTAATATTTACTCCTGTTAGTGTTGCAAGCTGCAGTTTGAAGAGTTCTCATCAAGCGATTCTTGATATTGGTGTTTATATACTCCAGTCCATAATAGGCAAAAATATTTGCTATTGATCACTCTCAACTATCAGCTTGTTGTTGGCCAAACTTACCCCCAGCAAGCACTGCTTTACTCCAGCCGTGGTATGGAGTTAAGTGTGTGAAACTGTTAACACTTGTACAGGAACTTTGGGAAACAGAGAGACTGGCCCAACAGAGAGACTGGAAAAATCTGCCCAAAGTGAGGATCTGTATCTTCTGTGGCTGGGGAACAGCACAGAGATGTTCTCATTCCACAGTTCCCTCAAGGTCTAATACAGGAAAAAAGAGAGAGAGGGACAGCACTGAGAAATAACACAAACTGCAGAACACATTTCCACTGAAGGCCCTCAAGGAAGGTGTTGGTGCCAGATGATTCATGAGCTTCCTTGCAGTGTCACAGTTTTTTTGTTGTATCCATTTCATTTAAGAAATTGAAATTGTGGAAGTAAGCAACGAGTTAGATTCTGGATAGTATGAACAGAAGGTGTTAGGAGGCTTTGTATGTAAGATTTAAAATTAATGTGAAAATATTATTTAAGAGGATTATAACTGTGAAGCAACTTCAGTAATGGAAGAACAGTTTGCTTTCCTGTGGGGGATTGGGAGATTTTATTCTGTAGGTAAATGGAAAAAAAAATTGGTATTTCAAAGATAAAGAAAATGACATTTCAAAGATAAGAATGTTCTCTTAGCTTTAAGATTGAAGGCCAGACTGTCTTGTGGGAATGTGCTCTCCATTTATGCATTTACAGGTACTAAATATTTGATGATCAGTCTATGGTTCTCTAATAAGCCTTTCATGTTCTTGAGAGGCAAGCCAAAAACTAATTGTGAGTCAGAGCTAGAGAGCCTGTTTCTTTGAGCCTGCTGTGCACCATGTTCTTATTTGGTTCTCATTTGTTTTGTTTTGTTAATTTTCTCCAGAAAGAAGTAGCATTTGAATAAAAGTTTTTTTGGGGAGGTTTTGAGGGTTTTTTTCCCTTTTAACCAGTACATGGATATTTGCACATGATCAATTTAGTTTGAACTCATTTCAAATTATAATATTTTACTTTGTGAACTTGTATTCATGGAGTTCTCATATATATAAATATTTTATTTCCTTTTCTTGGTACTATTTATCATTTTCAAAAGTAACTTTCAATTATGTTTGATGGTTTTGCCTACTCAAATCTTACAGATCAAAGAATACTATTCTTCACCTTGGAAAACTCACTACAATTACAAAAATAGTAGAGCTACTGAGGTTTTACATTTCCTAGACAAAAATATATTATGGAATTGTAAGTATCTATCTAGAGAATCAGCAGTGGCCTGGAAATATTCAAATAAGTGAAGTGTTCATTCTGTGTTCTGCAAACATGACTTTCAAAGCAGCTGCCTTGTGCAATGTTTCCTGGACCATTATCTACCAATTGTGTGGTCATTCATTTGATAGTCAGTGCCTGGAGAAAGTAGTGGGGATATTATTAATGTATTTCAGTATTTTATTATCTACATGGAACGTTTGCCTCAGCACAGGAAAGCTGTCAATGACCACGGAATGTTCTGTTTGATGTGACACTTGTAAAAGGTTAGGTCATTCCCACATTAATTGCACTTGTTTCTGTTCTCACACCAGTGCACAGTTTTATGAATGGTTAACTCCTTGCTTCGTTCTTTCGCCAGTATAAGTTCTGCTAAAGCAGAATATTTCATAATGAGGAAAAGTGAGAATTGCTTTAAAGAATTCTGAAGACTAAACTGATTTTCATTATTCTGTATTTTGCCCATGATCCAAGACATGTTGTTCTCCATCTTATTTGCATAAGGAGAAGACAGTATGTGGACAAAAGTAGAGAGAGGGGAGAAATTCTGTGTGAAGATATGTTGGTTCAGAAATTCTCTTCAAAAGACAGTCACCTCCAAGCACCTGTTCTATCTGGGGAAAAGATGGACATAGACGTGCACACCTTGAGTGTGTGTGAATTCTGGTGTAAACACCTGGCCATCACAGTCCAGCACTCCAGCTAGTTTTAGATTCCTCTGCTGAATTTATATAAAAATCCTTAAAAACAGAACTTTCATGAGGCTGGGTTTTTAATAAACACTCCAGATCTCTCCCTGTGCTTGTTTTCCAGGAAAATGTTATGTAAAATAAAAGAGAGAAGACCTTTTGAGACATTTTGAAAATTTACGAGTAAGCACCTCCAGCAGTGAAAGGTGAAATATAAACCCACATTTGGATTTAAGGTACAATGCTTCTAATTTTATAATATATAAGGAACAACACAAACAAGCAACAGAACAAATGGGGGGGGTGTCTTTTTTATATTGTTTGTTTTTATTTTGGGTGGGCTTTTGTGTTTTTTGGGGGTCGGGGGTTGTTTGTTTTTGGAGGAAAAAGGAAAGTTAGATTATGAGTGACTTGAGGAGAAAAGTCATGCAATACATCCATAAAAAAGATGTCATTTGTTTCAAGGGCAGCTTGCAATCTAGGGAAATAGTTGTGCATGTAATCACCTAATCTGGCAACATAGTAATAATTTAGGTTAAAAGATCTTATCTTGTAAAACAGTGGTTTTGTATGTCCTTGAACAGTCCAACTTCAGAGTGAGAGTTTATATCTCTCATGGTAAACCTGAGCTGTGCTGCAGGTGTTTTAGTTTATCACTGAAAGGAAATGACTTTTTTTACACCTAATTTAAACTGAAGCTATTCACAGTTTAAAATGTTCAGTAACAGTGACCTCTGTAATGACTAACACATTGCAGGTGGTCCGATAGCAGGCCAGTGGTTAATGTTTGCTATCGAGAGAGACAGAATTAAATGTCCACCCCACAGTTGTTTTCTTCCAATTTATAGCATGAACACAACAGCTGGCTCAGAAGTAAGCCACAATTAAAGGACTTCTGAAAAGTGGCAATCTGTTTAGTTCCTGCAATGGGAAAGCTTTCCTGTTGTCATCTATTTAAAATTTGTCATTAAGTTTGAAAGCAGAAATCCTGGTAAATATTTCTGATACTTATGTTCCAGCCTTGCAGTCCCTGCTTAGGCCTTCAGGCAAAACTCCTGTTTGTTCTGCAGTTCTGTAGTTGGGATCAATAAGTGTTTTGTCTTGGAGGACTTCGAGTGCTTTTTCAGAACTAAGCTCTTAACTTTCACAAATAACTCACTGAGAAGGCAGTTCTGACTTTCCACAACAACATATAAGGCAAAACTGGTGAGCGTGAAGCTTTGATTTTAGCTTATTTTCATTTCAACAAAAATTAAGCATCTTTACTGTGTAGCTGTTGTGGAGCTTCTTCAGATATGTAGATCTGGGTGTATCTGAGCCAGTTATAACCTTTGTTTGAATGGTACGTTGATTTAAAATTCTCTCTGTAATGTGTACTCAATTCTATTACTGCATGAACAGCTGATCCTGAATCCCCTTCATAAATGAAATTAGAGAGCCTAAAATAATTCTGGGAGCACGAAAGTACTTGGTAAAAGTGTGTGAGAAATTTAGACCCTCTCGAAGACAGTTTTCTACTGAGAAACAATTTTACTGTTTCTGCTATTTGCCTTGGAGTGACATGAGTATTTGAAAGTAATTCTGCTTCACAAGAGATAATAACCTTCCTATCTCAGAAAATGTTTCTTCAGGAGATGTCTTCAGCAGGAATTTAAACCAGCCATATTTTCGTGGAATAGAGGATAACTAACCACAACAGTTGAGAAAATATGATGTGTAAAAAGAAGTGGTTCTGAAAAGTATGTTTCAATTTGATGTGGTAGGTGCTACACAAGTATTTTATGAAATGTTCAGGATTAGGATTTATCAGTACTTCGTGAACTATTCCTTAAAGAAAAATAGTCATCTTACTAATAGAATGCTTGGCTAGGCCCTATTTCACTACTTTTTTAACTCTGTACAGATGAGAATCACGGGCACTCTGCAGTGTTACATGAAATACATCAGCTGACATTGCTTTTTGTTGCATGAATGAATGTAGACAAAAAAACTTCACAGTATGAACAGCAGATAAAGTAAACTGAAATCTAATTGGGAGAGAGATTGGAATCCAGATCACTTGTGTGTAATCAGTTTTGGCCTGACTGAAAAAAACAGCCACTCGAGAGAGTTTCAATGTATATTTAATTACTTTATTCTCACTTTGGAATTGCCTGCAATCTGTTTTTTAGGTTTCTCTTCTGGGAAGAGAGAAATTTGCATTCGAATGCTGTCAGGCAGAGGGTGGGACTGACCTTGTGTTTCCTGTCTCCTAGAAGAGTTCCCCCCTCTGCTAGGTCCCCTTCTGCTGGATGTTACCCAGGAAGTTCCTCTAGGTTTTATAATAGCTTTCTGAAAATGAAGTAGTTCTTCCATTCCTAATGAATAAAGGACACCTTTTTCTCTGCAGTTATCCCAGTGTGTGCAGTGGATGTTTACTTGAACCAAAATAGGCTCTTTATTTAGCTGTGTGAACAAATGGTCTTGCTCTTACTCTTTCCTAACTCTGCCTCTTAAATTTCAAGCTCTTAAAGAAAAGCACCAAGATGAGCATCATAACTATGTTTGTTATTTGAGGATAAACCCAAAGTTTTATACAGTTACTGGAAAGAATTGCATTAATATCAGTCATATATTCTTAGTGGATTTTCATTTTCAGATCTTTATTCTTTAATTAAAAATAATTGGTTTGTCAAAGTATTTTGATATTTATACTTCTTCAAAGGTATTTATGTTGGTATGGTTTCTGGCTAGGAATGACAGGGTGTTATGGCCGTCTCCTTTATATAAGTACCTTTATGTATTTTATAAGTCAGTAGAACTGTTCATACGTATGATTCCTTTAAAGTTATGTCATATTTAAAGTATCAGACATATAAAACTTATAGACACAAAGAGTTAAATTTATGTGAGGAAAAAATCCATCACTATTTTTTTCATAAGCTATACCTTATATGCTACTCATATAAATAATATATTTATATCTTTTGTGAATGTGTTACATAAATAACACACAAACCGAGGCTTTACTCCTGACCCACTTACATTTATATCTTTGACACTAAAAATTTCCATGTAGTTAAAAGTCTGTACATATATTAGCAAGGCCCTTTATTGTCTTGAAATTAAAGCTTTTGAAGTTTCTTCCTCTCTGAGACAAAAGAAAGCATATAGTTGACATCAAAGTGGAGACATACTGCTGACTAGTAATTATGGCAGCTTAACGTTGCCCAGTCCCCACCCATTTACAAGCTTGCCTTTACTTTCCTCAGCATGTTCTTATTTTGATCAACACCTTTAGAAATAACTGGACAGCCCAGCTACTTATAAAGTTTCTGCAAATTCGGTTGGAAAACAAAATACTGGTTTAATAATTTATTATTTATATATAATTTTGGCTTTTTTAAAACCTTATTTAATTACTCTAAGTAAGCTGTAACTGTTAGCTGGGTGTTGCCAGATGTGAAACCAGACACAAGGGTGAGATTTTACAATTTAAGCACAGCTGTTTAAGACAAAATCTGGTTTAGGATACAAGAGATGGATTTTAAATACTAAATTTATATTAAAAAATAGTAGGGAATTATATACAGGACATCTAAATCGTTTTTTGGCAAACTTGTGAACTTCAAGTGAATCAATCCAATCAAAGTCCAAAAGAGGCTTAAAAACCCAGCAAATTCGCCATCAGTTTTCTCCCCTCAGCCACCAAAGCACACATACAAATGTAGATAGAGCACTGTTCTGTTTGCAAATTAAAGCCCCAGTTTTTGTTGATGTGTATGTTAGTAAGGTGAGGGCTGGAACCAAGGATGAAATGTCTCTGCATCTTGGAACAGTTTTAAACTTCCCTAAGTACCAGGATGATGAACTCAAGAGAAGTTTATTTATCTTGGGCATTTGAGTTTTACAGCTTAAGAAAGAATAACTTTAGAAATCCGTGGGAGGGGGCAGAGTCCTCCCCGTTCTTGCAAATTCTACTGCACTGGCCAAATTGTGACTATGCTCAGTGGAGCATGTCAGGTAGTGCAGAGCAGCTGAAATAACTCCACAAGTCTTCTGCATGTTGACCTTTGTACTGAATGTGAATGAGAGAAAGAGAGGCACAACATTTATATCAATATTTTAACAAGAGATGTGTGGGACTGGGAGTGAGTAAGCTTTATCTTTCCATAACTAAAATCAAAACCAAAATAAGTTTCCATACTTTCATCATAAAGTGTTGATGAATTACAAAGCTGAAATAGTTTTACTAGTTCAACTCAAATCTCATGGATCCCATGTTTGCCCTCACTGTATTCCATCTTTTGTTTGGGTGATGGGTATGCAACTCTTTGAAGACACATTTTCTTTCTGGGTCATTCCTAAACCCAGCAGTGACTGACAATAAGACAATTTAGCTGTAGCAAAACCCAGAACAATTTGGCCATAACAGAAGCCCTAGAATCTTCCATCTAGCATGATTCTTTATTTACAAAAATGGTAGCTAAAAGGTAAACTTTTTCTACTGTTTCTTCCAAAATGCTCTTTTCTTCCAGTGGATGCTGATCTCAGTTACTGCTTCAGAGCAGCAAGCAACTGCAGCAGCTAATTATAACCAGCAGTCCCTGCTTCCCCCACCTTCTTACCAGATCATGGCAACATGCATTTTTAGAGTGTTCTTTCTAAACAGGAAAACATTTCTCCAACAAAAATCTGTAAATATTTTTCTGACAGGCAATATTTATCCTGGTATTGAGGTCAGTCAGAGGAGATCTAATGTCATAATGCTGAACTTTTAGCTGTCAGCATTACTTTCTGGTATTTCCATAGTTTTCAAACATATAAGCATAGAGAAATCTGTTTTCCTTGTCAAGGCACGCTTCTAATTTCCATCACTATTAATAGGTGTTGTACAGTCTTATCAGGGACATTATAGACCTCCCAAGTGTTCTACAGCCAGTTAACTCTTTCATGTTTTAATTGATTTTCTGTGCCAGATAACAATGTACACAAATCTGTGATTTGATCAAGAGATCCTGATGAACCTTATAAATTTTCAAAATGAATTCTAAGTGTTTCATGCATACTTTCCAAACCTGGTGATGGAATGGCAGAGTAACACAGGCAATGAGTGTGTTTATCACTGTATATAACAGCTGGTCTCTTCTCTCTGCTTGCCCTGTCTCCTCAGCATGTTTTATCACTTCTCTTATTTTTCTTTTTTTCATTTATTTTCTGTTTGGTTTTTGAGGGTTTTTTTGTTGCTTTGATTTTTTTTTAATTTCCCTTTCATTATGACATTAATTTTCTGTATGGGCCTTCTTGATGGTAACAATAGTTGTTCTGAAGTGTTATGTGTTGTTTATGAAAGTCAAGTAGCCAGTAGAGTAAAGCATTTATAAACTGCTCTTAAAGCATTTATAAACTTTTCCAACAATCATTACTTACTCAATACTTATTAGGATGTCTTCCATTTTATTATTTACTGGTCTACTAATCTTTGTCACTATGTTGATTTAAAAAAATTGTTCTGATTTCTTAAGAAGTAAAGAATTACCAAAGTAATGGAAATGCAAATGTTCTGCTGCCTTGACTAGGAAAGACAGACTCATGAATGAGTTTTAAAGGAGAATCCTTTAAACCTCTCAACTGAGTGTTGACAGAGGGCCATGTGTTTACTCTGGCATCCATTTGAAAATGTTAACATCTCCTTCATTAAATGACAGTGTTTGGCAATTTCCTTACTAATTATTACCCACATGTGGGATGGACCTTGTTTAATGTTATTGCCCATATGCATCATCTGCAGTTCACCTTCGAACCATCTTATTTTATTCTCATTAAAAACAAATAAGTGCATATACAATGTTCATCCTTCCCTGAAAGTGTTACCACGCTTCAACATTTACCTACCAAATCTCAGGTTTAGCATGAGAAATCAGGCTGTTGATGTGATACAAAAGATTATCTGACTTTATAACAGGTCTGCCAGAATTGGATTTCCATGTAGAAAAGCATTTAGACTTTTCAATTCAAGTCTCTGTGTGTATTTGTCTTTACCTGCCTATATGTCATGCTTTTTCTATGGGGTCCCTGTTCTAAATCACTGTACATACATGACTACTCTGACTACTCAATGTAAGGAAGAGGGAACAGGAACCTTTAGTGGTCAATGACTTTGCCTCCCAACACATTTGAAGATATTATACTCTTTTTCAAATAGAGTTATAAAATTGGACAGTTGATAATAATATAGCATTTTATAATGGCTTAATTTCTTGAAAATAAGTCTGCTAATTATGAAAGTGTCAGAACAAAACTGTTCTCCAAGCTTCATATAAAACATCCACTGGCACTGAAGATATTCGTTGCTACTCAGACCCCTAATTCTCTGTGTGTATTAGGATGTCAAATCACTCTCACATGACTGCCTCAAAAGAAGAGACTGATTATGTGGAGAGTCATCGTTGAGTAGAACAAGTTTTTGTGATACAATATGAGCACTTGTTATTTCTAACCAGTTAAGGAAACTAAAATCCTAGTATTTTCTTTTCATTCCCATTTAGAATAGTAACTTGCCATGCAGAGTCCACTGCTAATTAAAATTAGGAGCACTGTTAGCACTGAAGACTAGCTAAGTAATTTGTCTTAGTAACAATGCATCTAAACCAGAAGCAAGAAGAGGGAAGAACTTGAAAATTAATTGCCTTTTCTTCATGTCAATCTTATGATGAATAGTTGGTACTGAATTCCATGAAATAATTTAGTACATAAGAGTCTATTAGCTAGTTAGAAACCATGACCCCATTTAACAGTTATGGACCATCATAGCCTCTAATCTATATTAGTTGATGTGTATACCCTTTATGATCAGAACCAGATTCCATAATGTCAAAAATCATAGCTATCACATTGAATTATAACCTATGAAGAATGCAGGATTGGGAAAATCGGATATGTTTGTCTCAAGAGTGAGCTCTGCTAGCATATTTACAATGAAACAGATTCTGCCCATTACATTAAAAAAAAATCAAGCACCCATCCCCAAATGCTTTTAAAATTAAATGGAGCATGGGGTAATAATTTTAAACTACTTTTGGTTGGCTTTTCCCTACAATCTTCACTAAAAAAAAAAAAAGTCTTTAAGAGCCAAATGTCAGAAGATGGCTTCTATAATTCTATGCATATTTGTTTGCCCACATAATTTAGAACAGCAGATCATTTTAAAGTGTACCATGCTTCTCAATCACACAGCAATCAGTAATCTTTGATGGAAGAAGAAAACTATTGAATCTACATAAAAATCTGGTAGAAAAAATAAATAAATGGATGCCTGAACTTACTCTTCTTTGCTCATTGGAAAAAAAAACAAAACAATGGTTTTTCAGGACAAAGTGAGAAGTGAATACATGTCATACTTACAGAAGTTAATTTAACAAAGCTCTAACTAAGCACAGAGCTTTAATTTAGCAAAGCATATCTTAAAACTATTGTAATTATGTCTGATACTTTTTAACATCTCATGCTTTATTCCAGAACCTCAACTTTTTGGAGATAGAGCATGAAAGATATCATCATAGTTTTAGTATTATAATAAGTTATCTGACTCCTCCTGATGAGGTGCAACTCTCTTACCAAAATATGCCAAGCTAAATGTCAATATTTAACAGTTCCTCTGCCTTCTGTTTCCACAGAAAAATCTAGTAATTAATTTTCCCAGTGGCTTCTAATACTCCTCCAGATCAGGAATCTAATTAGGAAAGATTATGTATCACAGAGGCTGTTGGTTTTTCCATTTCATTTATTTATTTAATTATTATTATTATTCTGCAAATCCCGATGTAACTTCCTAACTAGAAGCAGAATGCAAAATTCACTTCCACATGATGTTAAATATATCAAAGTTCTCTCAGCTATCAGTTTAAAAACAACAATGAAATTAAGCTCTCACAGAATTTGTAAGTGCCTTGAACCTTGGTAACATGAGACTTTACCACTTCTCACACAGCCTCATAGGTGTTTATGTAAAATAGCCCAGAAACTGAAACTGCAATTTTGGCTGGAAGAAGTTCTTTCTTGTTTAGTGTACATATGCAATTTTTTTATTATTATTTTTTCCTTTGGAGTATAATATATAATAAGTAGGTAAATACAGTGTACATTACAAATCCAGTATGTTTGTATTTGGACAAAAACATGCACATGAATGAAGAAGTAGAGATGAATATGAAAACTTAGGATTGAATTAATAAAATCATTAATAATTTAACTATGTATATGGAAAATATAATCAAATATTCCCAAATGAAATATGTATGCATAGATTTCAGGCCAGTGATACCTTCCTGCTCCTCTCAGAGACACAGGCAGAATGTTGTCCCAGCCTTGGAGTGCCCTTCCAATGTCCCTTTCATGTAGAGCTCTGATAACTTTGGTTCAGGCTTCAATTTCAACATACAGGGACTGCATTTGCACTTCTTTCATAATTTTTTGTCAAGCTGTAAAACTTGAACCCTTCTGTTAATGTGTTGATTTACAATATAGTTGCCTCTAAGACACATCTGGAAAATACAGATGGAGGAAGGCATGTGTGTAACTGCAGGGAGGAGCGGGTGGCTGTTATTCTTTGAAGTTCTAGAGCATCCCCACACATGTAGAGCCTGAACAACTGGGACAAGTGGGTTTGCATTTACCAACAGATAACTTGGAATCCCCAATACAGAGTAACCCTTTCCAAGAATTTTGTAAATGATCAAAACCGCAGTGTGCTGAAAATATCACCAAAACCTAATCACTCAGTCCCAAGTTTAATGAAGTCTTTAGTCCCAAACTTGCCATTAATTTAAATGGGAAATCAATGGGAAGTTAGGAGCCTAAATACTTTGTTGAATCAGGGCCTCCAGGCTCAATTGAGATTCCCATAGTGATCACTATAAAGAATTCCATTAAAGCTCTGGATTGTGTTAATCACTTCCACATCTGTCTGTTGGTACCTACCTGGTTCATTTACAGCATTTATTTTGTGGCTCTTATTAGGGACTAAAATTGATACTTTCAAAGCATAGACTCATACTAGGACTTAGAGTAGGATCTAAAATAATTTCTAACACCTTTCCAGTGCCTACCTGCATTTCCAAGTCCATATCTACAGCAAAAGCTCGCACTAGTGATTGAAATACCCAATCCCAAATTATATTTTCTCTCCACTTCAAAACCATTTCTTTAGAATTTCTATCTTGAATGCAAACAAAAATTTGAATAATTGTTGCAATCCAACCACTTTGTCTGGTATCAGTCAAAGACATTTGGACAATTGGCCTAGTTTGTGAATCTTTCTAATGGAATATTTTTGAGATGGTAAGGAATTTGGAAAATTTTTCAGTAACTAGCAAATCTAATGAAAAGTGATAGATGAAGAATTAATTCTAAATAATATTTCCTGGTTTTTTACTTTAATCCTCCTAAGTAATTATTCAGTTTTATCTTACAATATTCCCAAGCTCATACTAACTGACTTCACTTAAATAATTCACTATGGGCCAAGCTTGATTGCACTGAAGTCAATGGCAAAAATCCCATTTTCTCCAGTGACAACAGCATTTAACCCTGAGGAACTGACCTTAAGGTTAATTAAATGTTTGAGAAAACCTGAGGTGATTTATAGTTTCATGCTGAAAGCAAGAAAAATTCACAGTTTTGTTAAGTTTTGATGTAAAACAAGATAATTCCTACTGCTCTCAAGCTGAGTTTGACTTTCAGTTTTTATTTTCTTTTAAAATCTGAAACTCAGAGAAACTTAGGTTGAGTGAAGTGCACTATATGGATTGCACTCAGATTTTTTCTTTTTTTTTTTTTTTTTGTAACTCCTTACAAAGTTGTACCCAGAAAGTTTTGTACACCTTTGCTTCTATGATTCCCTTCACAGCCCCTGCTAATAATGAGTCTTTTTATTAGAGGTTTGTTTTCATGGTACTTTTTTACTGGAATTACTGCAAGCAGTGCTGGGTGTATTTCGTCAATGTGCATGTAAACAGTTATGAGAGAAATAAAAAAGAAAGCCTTCTGTATACACTTTTCATGGAATGGGCAGCATTAGTTAAGGAATGTTATATACTTGATTTGATTAATGAGTTTTGGGGAGATTATTTCTCAGCTTGATTCATGTGCTTAAGGACTGTAAAGTAATTTAGAATCTAATTGCAATGTTTTCCAGAATGTTATGTTGCTTACATTATCCTTATGGAATAGAGAAATTCCAGTCCATCCTCTGCATAGTTTTTTGATGCACAGTAGCATAATTCATTTCACTAGAAGGCTGAGAGATTACACATGCAAGTATGCTATTCATTTAAAGATATTAAACTGTCTTCTATATATGTTGTCAAAAATACCCAATACGTTAATACACAGATTTTTCAAGGCTCACTATATAGTTCTGCTACTTAATAAAAGCAGAGAAAGTTTTTCCACTGTAACTGCATATAGAATATTAGACTTTGTATATACATGTGATAGTAACTTTTCCTTTTGATTTCCTCACCTGGTATCCATTCTGATAGAAGTTGACACTGTGTAGTTTTTTGAGAGTGGAAAAGGTACCCCTGTATGCACTCTGTAGGTGGGAAGGAGAATTATAGGACATATTTATCAGCAGCACCTCAGTTCTCTGAAGCTTTCTGTTGCTTGTTCTACCACTGTTGTCTTCTTCATATTTGATAAAAGGGTCTGGATTTTATGTTGGTTGGGGTTTTCTTCTCCTCAGTGTCCCTGAGCAGGAGCTAGCAGAATGAAATCATGATCACAGACCTCAAAATGGATGAAGGGAAGACCTTAACAATGAGTTAGATGTAGAAACCCACAAGAAGAGAAAAGGTCATGAGCTCTTATATTTTAAAGCATTGCTTTATTTCTTGTACCTGTGTGTGCACATCTGACTAGTATTTTATATCTTTCCTTTTTTCTGCTGCAGGACATTTTTTGTGTTCTGTGCTTTCAGTTTACCTTGAATTACTGACCTTTAATAAAAAACAGAAATACATATTTCAAGAGGTATCTTCTGAAACCTAGACATTTAGAGAGAAGTCTTCTACTGTCACAACTGAGAACCTGGTTATTAAAGAAAAACCTGCTTTTTTTACAGAAAAAAATGGCTTTTTTGACTGTATGTCCACTATTTAAGCTTGTTGTGGGTTAATTTAAGTTCACAACCTTTAGAAGTGTCTGTCAGAGTCATGAGTTTCTCTTTCTCATTCTTGGGGCTGGCGGGAGATGTTTTGGCTTGTTACAAACTCCGTGTCTGTTTCAGAAACTCTATCCAGTCTCCTGGATATATTCAGGGTCTGTCAGTTGCAATATCTAAAGTCTTGCTTTTCATGCTTATGCTGTACTAAGTGTCATGTATAGCTTAGCCTTTCCAGAACAGCTTAAGAGGAAGTTCTGAATGTTAAGATTTGGTCAATGGCAAATAATGATCTTTAAAGAGCAAAGTACAAAATTTACAATCTGTTGAAAACCAACAATTTTTTGAAAAGGTTATCAGAGGATTTTTTTTCCCTCTTTTTTATTCTCTCCTGTAAGCATATATGCTACAGAGAATCTAGAACAGCGAGGCAGCTGTAAGATAGATTTTACTTTGCTGAAGACAAAACATCATTGGTATTTTGGGACAACATCTATTATATGACATACTGTGGAAAAGAGTGTGCCTCAATAAGATACAGTGTAGTGATCACACCAATCTTCATTATCAGTAATTACCACAAAACCAGGAAAAATGTAGAAGAGGAAGAGTATTTTGTTTAGATTCTTGATAACTGCAGTTACTCTCTCTGGACATCTGTAATTATCTAAATGCTCTGTACTCCTTGTCTTCCTTTCTCCTGAATTTTTTCCCAGTTGTTCCATGACACTAAAAACATGGCTCACAGATTGAAATCCACAAATTTCAAAACATTCAAACTCTTATCTATGTAATATTAGGTATTTATAAGCTAATAGTAAAATGTGTTTATATATTTGTAGATTAGCAAAAGAGAAGGACTACTGTGACTTTCATTTAGTTAAAATCCTCATATTGAAGGCCACATTTGATATACATGTACAGAACATAGAACTGGGCAATGTATTTTACACTCCCTTCCCCAGCAAAGTAAGAAAACACACTGAACCATCTTTGCATCTCTAAAAACACATTGCAGGAATCACTGATAAGGTTCTAGGTGTTCACTGCAAATGAATACACTGAATTAGGGAATGGGGGTTTGAAGTTTATTTTTTCTTTGAACTTTAAATTATCATGTTTCTTAGCTATGTTGAGGTAAGTAATTATGAGAAAATGAAAAGAGAAGTATTTTAAAAGAGGATTAATTAAGTCCTTAGACTATGTTGTACCCACTGGTGATTATATTAGAAGGTATCTAAACCAGATTGCAACACTGATGAGATTTTTAGCCTTGGATAATTTAAGGACCATTTGAAAGTCCTGCTATGGGAACCTTTCTACTTTCTCTGAGTCAATTGCAGGATTAAGTTGCAGCAGTTCAAAAGAAGAGTATGAAATATCCAATTCTTAAGAATTTTCAGAAGAATAGTCCAGTTTCTGTCCATTTTTAGAATGCATAAAAAATTAGTGTATCAAAACGTTTTTGAACTTTTCTATTTTTTGTTTTGTTTTATTTTTAGGAATATGACTGTGACTTTTGAAATTAGCACTTTTTATGAATAATGAAAATATTTTTGTGTTATTCATCATTGAAAAACAAAGACTGCTGCAGTTTTTGCTACTGTTTTATAGTCCTGGAGATAATGAGATCATAGCTGATCAGAGAGCTAAATCTGTGGGTTGGGTATGATCTTACACAGGGAAAGCACTAAATCTGTGAAAACCTGCCTTTTGCTTTCCTGCACAGATTTTGACCCTCAGTAGTGACCAGCAAGTTAAAAATCTGCCGGTTTTGCTGGCAGATGTGGAACCCTCCCCCTCTGGAGGAACTGCAATCCTGTGGATTTTTAACTCGTGCAGCACATCTTTATTTACACTTGTAAAGTGTGGGTTTTTTCTAAAACTTTCCATGTGATACAGCTCTATATATTATATTACACTTATAAAATCTCACCAAACCCTTATGAATTAAAAGATAATTAGTGGTTCAAAACACATAAGACATTAGGCCAGAAGTGTCAAAAATGTCATGAAAGACCATAAATCATAGTATACTTGCATTGATCCCTCATATAGTTAGTTTTTAAATCATCTCTTTAACACCTTGTAAATGTACAAACAACTATGAACCCAAGGGAAACTTTAATATGTTTTTTATACATATTTTAATTTCATCTCAAAGTACTGGCTGCATAAAAATTAAGGCAGACTCACAAAAACTCATTGATTTCCCCTGGATAAAACCCATCTGTCCAAACTAATTTAGAACCTTTTTGAAGCTGTAAAGTTAGTCATGCAACACTGAGGTCATTATGGACATCCTGTACTGTAGGAACTCTAGTGTAATTTTAAGAAGGTAATTTTGTTATATTTACTGTATTTAAATACAGTGCTACTTTTAAGGAACAAAAGCCTTACTGTGCAACTGTATTGAAAGTAAACCAGAAGCTGTGAAAAGTGAGATCTGTTCTTTTCCTTGTGATTAATGCACCTTTCTGCCAAAATTGAAACTTCTTAACTGAGCTCATTTAATACAAAGTAAACGAATTCTGCTCTTTGGATTTGATCCGCTGGCTAAGCTCTATAGATAAGGGTCTAACAGTGAATAGCTTTCATTCTAAACAAAGGATGTTTTGATAGAAAGGTCAGAGCTAAGGTCCTTTATATTGTGATAACAGGAAAGGGAAATGACATATTAATGGCAATTCATGCCATGGTGGTCTGCTGAACATGGTGGATCCAAAAGAAAAAAAAAAAGGCAACAGTGCTATTTTTTTTAGGGACATCAGTTTTTAATTGGTCTTATTTTGAATGACAATTTCTTTCATTACAGTTGGCAAGACACAGATGCCAAAATGTACAACACTCCTACCACAGGGAAGATTGAAAAAAATTGTGTGTATTGATCTGGATTCTGCCCTCGAACATTTCGCTGCCAACCAGAATATTAAGCAGTCTTCGCCCTTGTGAGTCACACTGGT
This sequence comes from Pithys albifrons albifrons, assembly GCF_047495875.1. Taxonomy (NCBI): domain Eukaryota; kingdom Metazoa; phylum Chordata; class Aves; order Passeriformes; family Thamnophilidae; genus Pithys; species Pithys albifrons. The sequence goes on along the minus strand of NC_092469.1, from coordinate 10,180,157 downwards.
AACAAATGATGATCTGTAGCTAATTTTTATAATGTGATAGACTTTAATTACATGCTGAATCACTTGAATAGGGCAAATAAGTTTAAATTAAGAGGTTCTCGCTGTGGCTCAGGACACGTACATCATGTTGCGTGCTTTATGTGCAGTGTTTGTGATTTTAGGAGCTGAATTTGTATAGCAGAGTAGAAAACAAAGAGTTTTAAAACATTTCTGCATATTATAAATAACCCTCAAACTATCATGCAGGACTAATTCTACCACAGAAATCTTTATTCTGAGATAAACAAAATGATGTGATTTGGCAAAGATTTCTCTTCAGTGAAGATACTCAAAGCAGTTATTCCACTCCCCTTCCCACCCTCCCAGCCCCCTCCCCTTGGGTCAGGCTGCTTTATCTAGAGCCAGCTGATGTTATCTATAATGCCAGCAGCTTTTTACATATCCACATTGAGTCCAACAATTTCATGACACAGGTAGATAATGTAGATTCCCATGTTACCTGATGAAGTTTGAATTGAATAGCATTTCTTTTATGCTTAGTAGAGTATCAACACAGAAAACAGCAGGATCAAGTATTGAAGAAACAGTGTAGGATGACAGCAGAATAGTACATTTTTCCTATTCATGTCTCACATCTCCAAAGAGAACACTTCCCCTTGCCTGCTTCCCTCCCTTCTCCCTTGAGATGTATTCCCAAGCAGTCACTTTGCATGTCAAGCAGCAACTGAACTGGCAGTGCTATCTCTTCCTATACTACATCCAAGCACTGTAAGCCACACCCTCCTATTCTAAACTACCACAGCACGAATAATGTAATTATATTTGCTTGTAAAGGCCTGTCAAGCACTTTGATGACACCAGATAATACTGAAGAGCACCCCATAGGAAGGATACCAGAAACCAAACAACCCCACCACAACTCATGTCTGCTATTTAAATAACTTTCCACCTCCAGACAGAAAATTAGAACCAGCCTCATTACTTTCAGCCTGGTATATTGCATGCCATCTCTCTGGATAATCTTTGGGAGCACACAAGCCCATGGTAGAAATGCTTTGTCATGCCATCTGGGAGCAGCTCTGGGAAACAGTTCTTTTATTTTAAAAAAGCTACACAATGGATTTAAACTCCAGCAGAGAAATACATGAACTCTAAAAATGTTTCTTACTCAGAAGAGAAACTGTGTGCCTCTAGGAAATGTACTGTACAGTTACACACCTGAGGTGAACACGAGGTTGATGTAACCTGGTTATTAGGCAAGCATTAGGAATTCAAGTAATTAATTTCTGTTTTCCGTACATCTGTATATCTCTCTGTCCAGTGTTCATTCCCTTGTCCTAGGACAACCTAGCACAATGGCTGTATTATTTCTGCAGTGAGTGAGAATATAGGACCTAGATCCAATAGTTTTTCCTGAACGTTGATGAAAACCCAAATCAAACACTAGTCATGATGAACTTCTTTCAACTTCTCCTGTTCTCCCAGCTCCTCCCACTCTAATTCTCAGACACCTCAACTTGCAGGCACTACCATCCCTTCACACAGTTTGCCAGCCATCATACTCAGAAAAGAAAATATCTGCTTAAAAATTATATCACCTAGTATCAGTCTGGCGCCATATTTTCTACTATTGTCCGTAGCACATGGTGTCTCCCTCAGTCTTTCTTGCTATACCCTACAACTTATTACAAATGGTTCCTTCTTGGGCAGCCAAACACTTATTTTACCAAAGTGTGGTTGCAGTGTAAATATTTATCTTTTTTACTCAATGATACTAAATGATATCTGAAAAAAATAAGATATCAGATAACATTTTGTTTTAGAGAAAACTTTTAAATGAAGAACAATCTGGACAATAGTGAAATATATGCAAGTGAATAAATGTGACATCACTTTGGAAAATTTTTATGTTATAAAATAGTAAACAGCTTTTTATGAGATAGTTCAATTTTGTTAGATTTTACTCTAGCAATCGAATGAAAACAGTTTCCCTTTTTGTAGTCTGTTACCAAGTAGTAGTAACTTATTTCAAAATCAAATTTCTCCCTTTTAATAGGTAGCTATTTAAGCACCACAGAAACAAGGCAGTAGTGTTTTCTAAAATGTTTAGGAGTTCTCTGGATTTTTTTCAGCTCATTATAAATATGTAATTTAGCTCCTGCATCTGAGCAATCATGCTACAAAAAATAAACTTGATATGATGGGTTTCTACCAGTGACAAAGTTCACGCAAGTAAATAAAACTGTGTTTATTTGCTACTTTAAAAATAATTAGGGGAAAATCCTACTTGGGAAACATGATTTGAGATATGACTTGTGAAATAACTTCTTGAATGACTGCCACAATTGCAAATTATTGTGTGGTTGTAGGTGACATTAAAGACAAGATTACTGTGAAAGTCAGTGTGTCTGTGCACAGAGCATGTCCTTTATATCTGTGTTCTAGAAGATGGAATAGACATCTTTCGAAACTGTGTTGCTCTTGACTGAGCTACTAATTGTACAAGACTGATTTGGATCAATATGCTTAAATGATGGACAATTTGTTCTTCCACAGTTCCCACTTCACTCTGTACACTGGGAAGAGTTCAAGCAGAGCTCAAAGAATAGGTAAGTAAATTCTGCTGCCTGGAAGGGTGAATTTAGTCCTCAGAGCTGACCCTGTCACTTAGAGGTAGCATTGCAATCTTCACTCGTCAAATCACTTTCCAAGTACAAACTAGGTAGGATTTTCTTTAACAGTCTCTTCCAATAGCAATGTTTCTACCCCCAATCCTTTTGTTAATGTTAAAAGGAAAAAAATCCAGTAGTAAAAGTAATAAGGGAGAAGCAATGCGCTTGTAGCAAATGTGTCAAGAAATGCCAGATTTTTCTGAAGAATGAAAAGAGATGAATTCATTTACCCCATATTATTATTCCTGCTGTCATTGTGTTCTCTAAAATTCCTGCCTTATGCTGCCCTACTCAGCATTTATTTGTTTCAGTCTTTGAGGGGATAGTTCATCACATAAAAGAGGAAAACATTGGATAAATACAATTGTTCCTTTTGTTCTCCAAATAGTGTCTTCTTATGCAAGGTACTCTTTCAAAATGCCTCTGTCACACTCTATGAAACATTTTATAGGACCTCTGTTTTCATATCTCACAGTCCTAACGTTTCCCAAGACATAACTGTGATATAAGAAGGTACTACTGTCTCTGTTATAGGGAGGGGAAATTAAAGTACAAGGTGCCTATGTGAATTGGCAAAATCACAAAAGAGGCCTGTGGGGGAGCAGGAAATTGAATACCAGCCTAGCCACTTAACCAGCATGTCAGCCTTCTTTTTGGAAAGAATCAGTGGTCCTGGAATACTGAATGGTTATGGAATTCAATATGCAAGAAATAAAAAGTAGATGTTTGTTAGTTTTGGAATAATTTTGCCCCTGAGATAGGGTTTATATTTCAAATTTTGAAATTGAGGTACTTTCACAGGATGAAAATAAGCAGATCTTAAAGCATAAAAAGTGAAGTATTTTGATACTGTTGAATTCTGAAGAAAACAATGCAAATCCCAATCAGATGCATATATTTATGTAATTTATGTAAGCATGGATATATATATATAGTCTATTTCATGAGAATGGTCTTCCTTCCATCACTTCTGACATTTTTGTTAAGGGCATTTTCTGTTAAGACAAGACAAAAATGGACTCCATGTCTTTGTACAATGCCTTGAAGATAAAATGTCTTGTTCCATGTTAGTCAATACATCTGGCATATCCTACATAACTTTATCAGTGTTAGTCGCAGAATTAGTTTCTGGGTTTGATTGAAAAGCCCACAGTTTTTAGAAACAGATTCAGTATCAAATACCTTCCCAGTTATAAATTACAGATGTACTTGATAATATAGCATCTTCAGGATCTTAATTTAACAACCTTATTTTAGCACATCAAAGTTCTGAAATGCCAAGACAAATAAAAATCAAGAGACCAGAAACTTGTCTTATTTCTGTATGATATTCAATGCTAATCATTAGCTATGTCAAGGAGGTCTAGAGTTGTCATAACACTGAAGTAATTAGGCTGACTCTTTATAACCTAGTTAACTACAGCATAGCATTAGAGTCAGTTAGACATTTGCTACTCAGGGAGAGACATTTAAGACCAAACAAATTCCGTACACTGTGGTTTTCCTGACATTTTGCTCAGTTGTTCACTGCATGTTAGAAACCACGATTACTGCATTGTTTGCTAAAGTCAATATAAAGTTTAATGAACTAGAGAAATATACTTTACCAAGAATTGCATTTAACAGAGATGAGCCTATGACCTAACACTAATATTGGTGCTCAGAGGGAAAGAGAATTTAGCAGTAGAGGGCTTTCTACTGTGAAATGAAATTACTACAGACAAAAGAAAAACAATCTATACTTTTTCTTACCCTGGATTTACATTTATGGCTCAAATCAGAAATACCGATAGATGAAATCTTAATGTCTTTGCAATGAAAATGTTTTGAAACTTTATTGGAATTTCATCTTCCTGTGTTTTTGGGCCATTTATCACCTAGTTGATGTCAGGCAATGACAGCTCTGTAGTATCTCCTGTTGATATTCAAAGAACTTTTTTCCATTGTTTTGTTATTCAATCCATCTATTTTTATGCTTAGGATTTGTTTACTAAAATATAAGAATTTTAAGGCTCTTCAAAATAAATAGGCATCTTTCTGAATCAATTTATTCTGTTCTCATACATCTTTGGTTTTCAGACACTAATTGATGAGAAAATTTTACATATCATGAGTTACAGCTGTACATGGAAGATAAATTTTCCAACTAAGCAGAACCTTTTGAGTCTTGCAAAATACCAGTAAATTTTGTTGTCACATTTATTTGATATCATGAAAAAGGAAGAGGATTGCAAGCTGGAATAATTAGTATTGGAAACTAATCTTCACATTGAATTCTATTGGAAATGAATGGGTGAGTTTTTGAGAGAGAATTTTAATCACCACTTTTAGAAATAGTGAGTCTCTTATATCTCCCTCTTAAACCCTTCATTTTTTTTTCTTTTCAGACTTTTCCTTTCAGACTTTCAACTGCTTCTTCTAGTCCTAGCAATGGACAGTTTAAACACACAAATAAAATGCAACAAAACTGGAAGTGAAAAGACAATACCTTCTCCAATACACATTATTCTCACTGTAACACTGAGAATAAAATTAGTGTGTGCAATGGCCATCACCCCCGTCCAGCTACCAGTGGATGAACCAGCAATTCCTGAAGCTACATTCATGACTTTCTGAAAACTTTAGCTAAGTGCTATAACAAATTGGATCTTCTTTGAGTTAGGCTTGTAAGGGATACATCAAAATTGCCTGAGCCTCACAGCTCAGTAAATAGTTCAGTTCCATGGTAAGCCACTTTGGTGGAAGATGAGATGAATATGATAGACCCTTGCTAAGTTCCTTGAACACATATCAAATTTACATGAATGCACCTCAGTGGTATCTGTTTAAGTAGGCATTATTCAGATACTCCATTTAATTATATTTCCTCTTAAAAAGGCAACATATTTCAGATGCCAGAAACTTGACCTGTAACTGGTAATACATTGATCTCTGCAGAGTGAGTAATTAACAGAAAAGGTCTAACGTCTTTAACACAAAAGTGAGAAGTATCAGAGCTTTTAGAAGTATATGTTGATTTTGTGCTACCAATTTTCAATCTACAAACATTTTTATTTACAGGAATAATTTCATTCTCCATTGTGTTAGAGGAAATAGTTACTTTTTTTTTTTTCTACAGTGCTATTTATCTCATTGTAATAAAACTGCACTTCTACCCCTACAGATCAACACTGATATCATATCACTGGTAATAGAAACTACTTCTGAATCATACAAACTATCAGTATAATCGAAAATCAATGATCTAAACTGAGGCTGGTTGTTCTATAATGTCGTTTATGTAATTTGATAATGCCAATCCTAATGGAGTTAAATATAATCCATTGAAATTTCAGGATGCAAGGGTCAATAGGGAGTGCAATGCCTCACTTCCCAGCAATTACCACTTATTACTGGGGCAGTGCTTTTGCTTTGCTGTTCTGCTTGCCTCAATAAATAATATTTGGAGACCCTGCAGCTGCAGTCAATAGAGTACAGTTTTATTGTCACAGCTTCATAGTCAGATCAATACCAACTCTTCTGAGGCACAGGAGAGAACCACCACACGCCAGTCTAATGAAACCATGTGTTTTCATGATTCTGAAATTATACGTTTTATTCATTGCTCATGCTTAATGTCACTGTTGCTTTTAATAAGGCCCTTTTGACTAAACTTTTATGTGCCCTTCTCATGACATTTATGCACACAAAGAAAGGGAATTTGTGTTCTTAAAATGAATTATAGTGAACCAAAATTGCAAACATTTCCTGATTTTTTTTTCCTGTCGACTTCAGTTACAAGATTTCCCTACATTGCTTCTGCAGGATTTGAGAATAAACCAGAAAATAACAAAAGTGTCTAAGTGGACCTCATGCTGCCATTTAAAGTCCACTGAAGGACAATGTAAGCCTCACTCAGGAGTGCGATTCTGTGCTGCTTAAAAAACTTGATGATTCTAAAAAAAGTCCAAAATATTATCTGCATCTTTATGGAATTTTACATGTTACAGCTTACTCTGCAAACACTGGACTCGGAGGTTGGCTTTGCAACTCTAAAAGCTCAAATGATTCAAAGGAACAACCTACATGAAAGAAAGCTGGGCTCAATTCAGGAAGTGTATTTCAGATGCAAGTTAAATCTCTTGTGCAAACACCACTAGTGATATGAACAAGCATCAGGGAGTAGCATTATTTCACAGAAGCAAATTTCTTTACAATTATTTTTTAACTATTACTTGTACTTTTTAAATCTCCTGCCAGTGATGATTTATCACAGGATTATAGAAATAAGGCGATCAGTCATTTCCATTGGGTTCTCATGGACGCGCTTTCAATGAATGCTTTGGAAACACTGAAAGCTTAATTTTTGCTGCTGGCACAAATCCCACAAGGTGTATAGACACTGAAAGTCTGTTCAATGATTTAAAGTCAGGTAAAAAAGGTGAGGAAGGATTTCAACTTTTTTTTTTTAGAACAGAGACCCTCTTTCCAACACCTTCATGAGGGAGTTTTCCTTTGCAGTAGCATAAATATTTATAACATTCACCACCACCTGCCCAATCATCCCCATAAACTGATACGCTCTCATAACTACTGGTAATGAAACATGTTTTACACACTACAAGCCTTTGGCAATGTGTCTGTGCAGCACAGACATTATCAAAACAAGAGCACCAGCAACCTCACTGCTCTGGCACACCTACTGGCTATTTTAAGGTGTTTTTCCCAGACAGACATCTCGCATGTATGTATGTATGTATACAAAACTGGAGGAAGCAGTGTTGCCCAGAACCAGGCAATTGGGATTCAGGTTCTATTCTTGCCTTTTTCCACTGATTTATTGGTAAACTTTTGGGAACGTTATCTGAAGTTGCTACTTGTAAAACGGAATACTGATACCTGATTATTTTATGTGCTTAAATGAAAAATGACATGTATGATGTAAGACTCTGTGAATAACATATTTATATTTGTGTGTATCTAACTTTTTAAATAATCGGTTTGGACTAGAGAATGTAAAGTTACCTCACTGTAGAATAACTATGCTTGTTCTCTTTGGGACACAATATCAATCAGAGTTACCAAAGAAAAAGTTACCTAACTACTTCAGAAACAATTTGAGACAGCTAACAATTTTTAAGGAATCTAATATAATTAAAAATTTAAATAATAATGCAGAACCAGAAAAATTAAAATTAATAGATGATTTGATTTCAAACCTTTCTAGAGATCCAAAATTATGTTTATGATGTATGAGTGGTCTTTGTGGGTTTGTTTGTCATCATCCAGATTTATATAGTTTCAAAACTTTTATAAAGGAATGAGTAAGATAAAATTCCAGGTTTCCAATAAAATTTTGGCAGAACAGGCATACATCTTTATGTTCAACTCTAAAAATGTTCTCATTGTATATATATTAAAAAACAGCTAGTTTTGTACAATGAGAAAATAATCTGGATAAAGACCATACAATAATAAAAGTTGATCCAAAGCTCACTGAAGACAATAGAACTCTCTTCCACTGATTGCAATGGATATTGGATAGGATCCTAAATAGGAAAATTAAGGCATTCATCCAGTGAAGCACTTAAACATGAGAATAGTCTAAGTTAAACCTCTTAGTTTTGATTTCAGCAGGATTACTTGCAGAGTGAGAAATTACTGAGCAGGGATAACAGAATACAGCCTCTGGAGTCATATACCTAGGCCAGATCTTTGTGTCAAGGAATGCAGAGTCTCTGGCCACATGTTTAAAGTGTCATAGAGGCTACTTTAGTCCAGATGAAGTACAGCTGATGAGGTGTTGCCAAGCTGGAGTGGAGTGTCTCAACCTGTCACCACCACCTTTGCAGCGGGAGGCTGATCCCTGTGCTCGATCATGAACAGGGCATGGCTGTTCTCAGCCTTCCACCACCGTGTTAGTTCTGCTGCTGAGCTCGCTGGATCAGTCAGGCAGGTGCTTGTTTTGTGATGAAGAGCAACCAAGAAATTTAAACGAGGGACTTTTCCCATCAGTAGACCTTTGGACCATCTTTGTGACTTAATTCTTCACCAAGTGTGTGATAGGGAAGTTTTGTGTGATAGAACAAGTTGTATTTTAGCAAGATCACACATGATGGCAGGAGGGGAGATGTTATATAGATATGAATTCATAAAGGTGAACAAGAAAGCACAACTTATTCCTATACAAAAATAATCCATACTATAAAATTTAAGAGTAGGATATTACTGTAAATTTTAAATCCTCCACTTTTTAAGGAATACATAATTGTAAGTTTGTTCCTTAGTTATCAAGAGAAGTAAATGCAGACATTGGAGCTGTGTAGTATTTTCTCCTTAAATTGTCATGTATAGGCACTGTTTATTCAGTCAAAACAGGACAGTTAGAAAAATTCTTCTTTGCTAATCCATGTATCCCTGACATGCAAATATACAAGTGGAAGAAACATAAAATAAAGCGACTAGGCACTAATTGCTGAGAAAAGTAGAATCCAAGAGTAGAGCAGATATATTTTAGTGTGATTTTTATAATGAATCACTTGACAAATGGGATGACTGTTGTATATGGAAGTGTTCTGTTGTACCAGAATTTTTTCCTAACAGAAACATTTTTAGGTGGAGAAATGCTCATAACGTTTACAATGAAATTTTATTGAAAATGGCTTTGTCTTGGGAAATGAATGGGATCTTATAATGTCACTGAACAGATTGAAAGGGACTAAAGACTGTAAGTTAACTCCTTATGGTTCTCATTTGAAATGTGTCAAAGCATCACTAGAACTAGATAATTCATTACAATCCAGTGCAGTTAAGCACCTCATAAACTTAATATTCAACACTTGTATTTACAGCACTTTCACTTCAGTAGGTTTTTAGGCATATTGTTTAAACCAAACTGGTGTTGATGCAATTATTTCATTTTGCCTTGTGTCAGTATGAGATAATAATATTTTTCTTTATTGAAGGTTTTCCCAAAGTCAGACCATTTACTTATGTTACAACACAACAGAACAACTGAAAATACACCGTTCCAACTGGGAAGGACATGGAATGTATGAAAGGACCAGAACTTTCCGTCCTTCTTAGCCTTCCAAGAAGTAAGAGCTCTCTTCTGCTTTACAAAAAAGCACAGCATGGGACTGGGACAGAATTCCATCTTTTTTTTCAAAGTTATTCAACTTCTGATTTGCTATACACTGGATTTACAGATTTTGCATGCTTTTCATAAAAAACACCGGAAAACAGGCTGCAGTTTTCATCTTGCTTACCCACACAGTACATAGAAGATAAAAAAATACAGTCACACTAGAAGATATATAAATTATTTGGTATTGTCTTACCTTTCTCACTCAAAATGAAAATATTTTGACAAGTAAATGATATCCAGATTACCAAGAATAATCTCTTAGTTATTCCTACTGCAACCCACTTTATCCTTTTCCCTTTAGACCTGTAAAAAAACCCCCAGAAATATTCCTTTGAAAAAGAAACAATAGTTCTGATCTT